>NW_005054578.1:127647-152535 GCF_000277835.1 Geospiza fortis
TTTAGAGAAGGAATAGGATAAAGTAATTATTGAGAGGAGGTTTAGGGATTTTGGGGGAAAGGAGGTGCATCATATTTCTTTGGGCAGAGTTGTGTTTGAGTTTTGAAGGAGCAGTTGTATTCTTTTTTTTTGTTCTTTTATTTTTTTTATTCCATACTGTATTCCAGTGGTACCCTCAAGATACTTGGTGGTATCCCACTGCAAACTCACACTACATCTGCTAAAAAACTTTTGTACCTGAAACAGACTTCAGGTGAAAGTGAGTCATTTGAGTCCCAGTCTCATATGATAGCTTAGTGGCTCTCCAGCTGTAGAAACAGTAGAAGTCCCAGTGCCTTACTTTTTCACATTGAAGTTCTCAGGTACCAACGGTCGTGTTTCTGCTTGAAGCCACAGTTTCCCTTTTCTGATCAACTCCATGTACTCCTTCTGTCCAGAGTATAGCAAATTATGCCTTTCTTCTCCTAATTCATGTAGGTTATTTTCAGGCTATCAGTAGCTGTTGTGAACAGTATCATATTTTTTAAGAAATACATTTGTAACTGATATAAAAAAGCACGGTTTTGGTCATTTTGTAGAACTGAGAATGTGCTTTCATCCCACTTCAAGGCAAGTGTTGGAACCATGAAGTTAGACAGTCCTATTTCTGTTTGCATTCCCAGTGGTCTGGGGAATCTTGAGTGATGTTTGGTACAAAGACACTGCTGGGAACCTGGAAGATAAGACAGTGAATCCTTGCCCAGCATGTAATGTGGCTGTTGAGAAATATGCAAATCAGAATGGCCTCAAGGTGTGAAGAGAACCCAGGTCATCTAGTTGGGTGAACCCAGGCTGTCTAGTAAGAGAGATATCTTAGGCTGTCCTCTTCCTCCTTCTTTCCCCAGCTGCCTTTAAATGGTGGAGCACTCTTTTCTGCTTTCATCTATATACACCTTGCTTGCTCCTTTGAAAGGGTGATGGGAAGTACCTATCATTAGAGCTCATAGGATTTAGATTAGAAGAGAGCAGGTGGCTTCCTACATTGTATATCCAAGCCCTGGAAGAGAAGAGAATTTCAGACACAGCATTACTCAGTGTTTTCCAGTTAGCTCTCTTTGTTAGCTCTCTTTTTGATATTTTTGTGATTCCATGTACTGTATAAGGACTGGGAGTTTACCATGTTCTAGATTTCACCCTGACTCTATAACCTACATTTACTACTTGATTGCATCTGCAGCCTACCTCACTTGATAAGCCTCTGCTTGCCATGGATAAGACTCTGCTTATAATGATTTTTTGGTGATAATTTGCAAAGAAGTGAAGCACCTTTTTGTGGGAAAGGTAAACAAGCGTTAATGTTGGAGGAGTACAATAGCCTGTGAAGATAATAAACTTGTATCAATAATTAAGTTGTGAGGGAGTGGTCTTTGAAAGCGATGGCTTCATGCAGTGGAAGGTTAGGGCTATGAAATGGGTGACTATTTTATGCTATCTTGTTAGGATACAGATTTTGTGTTTCACGTGTGTGTTACTCTTACGTGCTTAAACTATGCAGTAAAGATTGCAGAGGACGCTGCTGATTTTTTAAGCTATGAGAACTGCATAGCAGTAACTAAGGCTTTTTCCATACCATATCCAGTATCAGATGTTGAGGAGAGCAGACACTTTTCATAGCATTGTGCAGCCCACTTACCCGTGTTTTCAATCTTTCTCAGTTTTACTGGCTAACGAGAAGCTCTCTGTTCCCATCACATGCAAAATCCGCGTTTTCCCAGACATTGACAAGACAGTGAAGTATGCACAGATGCTGGAGAAAGCTGGCTGCCAGGTAAGAAGGCAGCTGCTCCCTCTACTCCTGCACTGGACACGTATCTTTGTGTAAAGTATCTGATGACCAGTTCTTGGTATACTGTGGGTATGAATAGGCTGCATTATTTTACAGACAGAGCAAACAGGATGCAGACAGATTCTGTGTGTTTGCAGCCCTAGGCTACAGGTCAGTGGTGTGGTACAAAAGACACAATGATTTCAGTCTCTTGTAATCACTGCACTGTGCAGCATCCTTCACTGTGGTTGAGCATCTCAATATTCACATAGTGCTGCAGGAGGCAAGTGTGAATGCATAAAATCCACAGTACTGTAGAAGAAAAAGGGTATCAAAAGGTATCACTAGAAGAAGTAGGCAGCCTTCTAGGATTTCACTCCAATTAAATTGGAAGAGATGGTCTGTAGTTGGAGACAGTACTGACAGTATTTGGACCTTCTGCTGAGGAGAAACGTAGATCAATATATCACAAATTCCAAAGTGAATCACAAATGGAATCCAGTAGGAAAAGGAAAGGAAACCTGTAGGTTCTTCCATGATAGGATCTTTTCATGCCTTGGAATAGCAAGTTGAAAGGAGCCTAAGACCATGCCACGGTAGGTGAGCTGCTGATACTTTTCTGTGTTGCTAAACTCCCTGCACTCTTGAAATAGCAGCAGGAACTCAGTGGCATCCCTGAAGTGTAAGGAGCAAAAGGAAATTTTTTTCAGTGGATTTATTCCAGTGGTTCATACACGTGGAAAGCAAATGTAATGTTGTGTTCCAGCTGCTGACTGTCCATGGCCGTACTAAAGAACAGAAAGGACCACTTGCTGGCGTGGCATCTTGGGAGCACATTCAAGCTGTAAGGTTAGTGAGCAGTACCAGTCTTAGTGAATTCCTGCTAACACACTGGATTTTAAACAGATTGTACAGTGGCATTGAAGAGCAAACAAATTTATGTGACAGGAGGAGAATTCCTTGACTCTAATTCTCAGTTTTATGCATCTGTTTTATTCATTGGAATAGAAAAGCTGTAAACATTCCTGTATTTGCAAATGGAAACATCCAGTGTCTCAGTGATGTGGAAGAATGCATCCGTAAGACAGGAGTACATGGTGTCATGAGTGCAGGTAAAGAAAATTAACTTCTAGTCTGATGAGAATATGAGTTGTTTCTTATTCCCTTAGCAGCCTCGCATACATTTATTAAAAACTTATGTCAGACTGACTTGGTGAACAGGTTTGCTTGACAGCTGAGTGGCCATTCTCCCTCATCTTACGCTGGTCATCTCATACCAGGAATAGGAATCCTTTAAGATTGGTAAAGAATCATTCTGTTGGACTTGCAATACCATTGACTCATTGAGCTCCAATGTAATTACTTGACATATGGGAGGCATATGGGGCTTCTGTGGTCCTGGAATATTTTTGTGACATCTGTTAATCAATGGAACAGTTTTTGAATGGTTCTCAATGAACTAAGTGCATCTGTGGGTTAATATTCCTGCAGGTGGTTCATGTTGGGTTGGGACAAGAAGGAATTGACATAACTTCCTACAGGAAGAGCTAGGATAGGCATCAGAAAAGCTTCTAATCACTCACACAATTAAAGAAGGGTTGTAGAATCTTGGTTTTAGAAAATACTGGTTAACAAAAGGCTTGTGAAGCCAGTGGAGAAAAGCACAGTGAGAAGCTGTATTTGTGAATTTGGGCCAGACAAATATCAATACAGACATAAGGCAAGACACCTGTCATTTCAAGTATTTAACCGATGGGCAACAATAGCAGTGATTTCTCTGTTTATTAATTGGTTTACTGTCTTCCTGTCAAGGTTAGATGCCTTTCTAGAAACACTACTTTAATTAGATATGAGCTGTTCAGTGCAATTAGGACTTGCATAGTGAAATATAGTATCCCAAGGTCAGGCTGGAGTATTACGGACCCTGTGTTCCTTTTGAGAGTACGTGGGTGATGTGTCTGTGGCTGTAGGATCACAGAAGATATGATCAAACTCCAGAGCAGAGATTTTGGCCTTTGTTTCAATCCTGAAATGAAAGTTTGAGTATTTATTTTCGTTCCCTAGAAGGTAATCTTCATAACCCAGCTTTGTTTGAGGGCCGGAACCCATTGGTGTGGGAGATGGCTGAGGAGTACCTGGAGATCGTGCGGAAGTACCCTTGTCCATTGTCTTATGTTAGGGCTCATCTCTTCAAGCTCTGGCATCACACGTGAGTATCTCCATAGAAGTCTTTAATGTTTTCAGGGCTCATCCTGCTTAGAAAGTGTTTGGGCTTTCTGGACAAGGATTTGTTTAGCCAGAATGAGTATGCTGCAAAGTTTTCTTTCCTGGACCTGGCTGGAGAGGGTGTGGGCTGAGGCCTTTACCCTTTATTTCCTATCTGGGCAACAGGGCATGGGGAATGAACAAGTTGCCACAAGATCAGCCAGGGTGTGATCTCACAGCACGCCAGCTGCAATGTGGTAATTGCCCATCTGTGCACACTTCATGGCAAACACAAGTTAACTATCTCCTTGTTCATTGTGAGGCAGAGTGCTGTTGCATTTGTTGTGGAGTAAGAGCATAGCTATAGGCAGTTACTGAGAAGCAGCTGATGCACTGTACATTCACGTTAGCTTATGTCAAAGCACCTTGGTTGTCTGCTGAGTCTTTATCTGGAAGAGACATATGTGTGCTTCTCTCTGGACTTACAAAGACGAATATAAGCTTCTACCAAAGGCAAACAAATCAGGAAAAGTGTATAAAATGCTTTTATGCAGTTATTTTTAGTTGATTGCAGTCTAAATATAACTGATGTTTGGGCTTTACCTCAGGCTTCAAGTTTACCAGCAGCTGCGTGAAGAATTAGCAAAAGTGAAGACTCTTGAGGGCATTGTAGATGTCAACAGGGAGCTGAAACTGCGATGCCAGGTACCAAGATGGGCTCTAATCTCCCAGAACAGCACTGCCTGCACTTGGTGGCAATGTACCAAGTATGTCATGGAGTTGACATCCATTAGTCACTTCTCTGGGATTTGTGGCTTACTAACCTTGATATTCATAGCTTACTACAGTAGCATCCCCTTAAGCCTGGACAACTTTACATGGGATAAAGTTGATTTAGGAGTTAGAAATGTGCTTCACTTCATCTGTCATAGTAGATGGTTTTTTAGCCTATATATAATAGTCAGTAATTGTTAGCTTAAATTTGTGATTTCCTGGAATTTGAAGTGTTATTTAGTGTATTTTCTGACAACTCCAGGAAGACTGACTGTAACTCTATGCTGCAGGAAGAAATAGCTAATCAGAAAGAAGGAGAAAAGCCAAAAGAAGGGTTGCCTTT
This sequence comes from Geospiza fortis, assembly GCF_000277835.1. Classification (NCBI taxonomy): domain Eukaryota; kingdom Metazoa; phylum Chordata; class Aves; order Passeriformes; family Thraupidae; genus Geospiza; species Geospiza fortis. The sequence goes on from NW_005054578.1 coordinate 132,774, forward strand.
TTTCCACTGGATCTGTCAGCCATACATCAGGCCAGGGTGAGTTACTTTTATTGATACTTACAGGTACTCATAGGCCTTTCCCACCCATACCATGAAAAAAAAAAAAGAAGACCGAAGAAGACTTTGGATTATTTGTATTCTAGTTTGGTTGTTTCCTAGTTATTGCTTTGTTCGTGGGGATGTTGCTCATTGTTTGCATCTTCGCCTCTAGATCCTCCTCAAATTTCTCTCTTTCTCTGGAAAGTAAAACTTAGGAATCCCACAGCAGCTAGCAGCTGAGAACAAGAACCTGATGTGCCTAATTTAGCTGGCCAACTTTAATTGGCTTTCCAACTGATATATCCGATAGTGTGTCCGTTATTAACTGCCAGTGTTAACCAAAACAGCTAGGTTTTTCTGTCCCATTTCTAAGGGCAATGACACTTCATTGCCACAATAGAAAGGTTTATGGTTTACCTAGATTTCTGTAAACCAAAATAATGGTCAGGGAACAGCTACTCCTTCCCTCCAGTCAACTTATGATGAAATTCACTGTTTCAGGCCAAAGGAGAGATGCAGGGAGAATGGAGATAGTGGAACTGAAAAAGGTGTGCGAGGAAAACGTGCTCTGGAAGAAGAGGAAGATGGAAATTCTGAGCTTCTGTCAAAGAATAAACAAAAAAAGAAGTTAAGAAATCCAAATAAAAGCTTTGATCCATCTTTAAAACGTAAGTTCCATTTATTGGCATAAATGTATGGAGATATGCTGATACCACTTTTGACATAACTTGCTGCTAAGAATTTTCCTGGCTTTTGTACTTGTAGAAACTTCTTTGAAAAGAGGAGGAATTGTTGCTATTGAAATTTCAATAGCAGGCAACATGATTCAAATAATGTTCACTAGTAAAGGAAACAAGGATCAAAGTAGTAGGTCACTGATTCTCTCTAAGCATCATTTTAAGATCAAAATTATTTACAAACTGCATTGTAGCTATCATTAGCATTTGAAGTAGAAATTTTGTATAAATTTCAAGCTGATGTCCTCCTGTTTTATGCTTGACTTGAAGATTAAAATTTTCAATGTGTGGATTTTAGCATCGAGGCACTTAAAAATTCAAAGTATTTTTACCTTTGCACTGTTACTGGAGGTACTGTATTTTTATTTCAAAAAGAGTCTCTGGCTAGAAAAGCACCAAGCTTTTCTGGTTCTGATTTTTTTTTAAACTTACTTCTTCCACATAAAAATACCATTGGTGAAATCAGGTTTCTCTTTCTCTCTCTCTCTCTCTCTTTCTCAGCCAAGTATGCAAAATGTGATCAATGTGGAAACCCTAAGGTAAGTCAGTACAGGCGTCCATCAAAGCATTTCTGTTAAATGGAAATTAAATGTCCATGTAGGGATCAGTGTCTGGATGGAGATCAGTGACACGTGGTGTCCCTCAGGGGTCTGTACTGGGACCAGCACTGCTCAATGTCTCCATCAATGATGTGCATAGTGGAATCAAGGGTGCCCTCAGCATACTGGCAGATGACACCAAGCTGAGTGGAGTGGTGACACACCTGAGGGACAGGGCCACCCAGAGGGATCTGGACAAGCTCAAGCAGTGGCCTGTGGGAGCCTCTAAGGTTTAACAAGGCCAAGTGCAAGATTCTGCACTTGGGTCAGGGCAACCGTGGTATCAAATCCAGGCTGGGGGGAGGAACAGACTGAGAGCAGCCCTGCCCAGGACTTTGGGGTGCTGGTGGGAGAGAGGCTGGTCATGATTCACCAATGTGCACTCACAGCCCAGACAGCCCCTGTGCATCAAAAGCAGCATGGACAGCAGGTCACGGTGGGGGGCATTCTGTGCCTTTGCTCTGGTCTCACCCCCACCTGGTGCTCTGCATCCAGCTGTGGGGCCCTTGGTGCAGGAGACACAGGGAGCTGTTAGGGCAGGCCCAGAGGAGACTACAAAGATGACTGGGGGATGGAGTCCCTCTGTAAAGGAGACAGGCTGAGAGACAGGGGGGCTGTGCAGCCTGGAGAAGAGAAGGCTCTGGGGAGCCTCACTGCCCCTTCCAGTGCCTAAAGGGGACTTAAAAGAAAGACAGTGATGGAATTTTTAGCAGGGCTTGTTGGAGTAGTACAAGGGGCAATGGGTTTGAAGAGAGTAGAAGTAATTTTTTATGGTGAGGCAGTGGTCCAGATTTCCCAGAGAGGTTATGGATGCCCCATTCTTGGAAACATTCAAGGTCAGGTTGAACAGGGCTCTGAGCAACCTGATCTAGTTGAAAATGTCCCTGCTTTTTGCCTGGGATTGGAGTAGATGACCTCTAAAGGCTCCTTCCAACCCAAACTATTCTGTGATTGTATTGTTATTCCAAATCCTGAGGTAGGTCTGTGCCAGTGCCCATTCACACAGGTGCATGCCAAGTCCTGCTGATAAGTGTGTGTGTGGGGAGGAAAGCCCATACTTGGGCAAAAGCTTTTTAACCATTAACTATAACCAATCTCTGAGGTTGAAGGTGCTGCACAAAAATCCTTAACATACATAGGTTCTTTGAGAGACTTTGCCTTCCTCTCCAAAAAAGTGCAGTCCTGATGCTGCTGAGGGTATTTATTGCTGAGACAGTTGAGTGAGTTAATTGAATTTCTGACAATATCTTGGAAACAAATCTCCAGACTTCTACACATGTATGACATGCATATTTTACTGTGAAATGAAAAACAATCCCCTCTTACTGGGGTCACTGGTGGGTGGAGTTTTTCTGCAAAGGGAAAATTTGAATAACTGGTGTGGTTCTTAGTGTAAAATAAAAATACTTCATGTCATCGCAGTACAGCCTGCAGTGTCAGGCACCTGCAGTTCTGTTTTGTGTTATGTTTGGATCTCTGCCTTTATCAAAACAAGCCTAAGCACCTCTTCGTCCTGAGTCCTGCCTTTGCAATAGATTAACATTGACTTTCACTATTAGCAAAGCGAAATGAGGCAGCTGGTTTTACAGGTTCTGTATTGAAATTTCAAATATTTTGATATTTGCAAAGAGTTCATTTTGCTTTTGCTTGTTTATTTTTTCCCTTGGGGAACATAGCTGTTTGCTTGACAGGGTGATGTTGCTGAGCTGTGTAAGCAGAGTGTATTTATTGCTGCTAATATACCTGTAAAGTGGGGTGTAAGATATAAAGTAATTTTGTGCTCTAGCTTAAAAATTAGCATTACATACACCTCAGGGGGCAGGGGAGCCTGCAACACAAGCATGTGATGTTGCTCCTTGTTGTAACACTGTTACTGCAGCAAAGCAGTAGCAGCTAGCTGGGGCTCCATTTGAAGTTGCAGCTACTGAAAAAAAATGGATTTTTTTGCTGTGTTCATCATTGGGAAAGCATTGAGCACTAGGCTGGCCTGCTTTCAAAGCCATCCTGTTTCATAGCTAATCCAGGTGACATTGCTTGGTGCATAAAGCAAGATTGTCTGCACCAGGGCTTAGACCGATTTTTGTTTTGCTGTTGCATCACTGTAATGTTGCAGGTAGCTCTTGAAATCTTCTGACCAGGCCTGTAATTATTTTTTTTTCCCTAGATTATGTGTTTTTGAGCTATGTCATGAAATGGGGTAGGGGTGTGTGGAGAAGGAAAAGGATAAGGAACTCAACTAAAGCCTCCCTAAACATGAATGGTTTTCTGACTGGGGTGAAGGGAACCACGGTAAGCAGGATCAACCCCCTTTTCTAAACTGTGTGTGAGCAAAGCAGCCCCGAGATCCAGGCTCATTCTGCCACCTCATCAGTTAGCCAAGACTCAGCTGCTGCTGTCCCCTAAGGGTCACACATTATACTTTAATAAATATGCAGGTGTATTTTAAGATACAAATAGGGAAGTAATTCTGGTGGTAACATATTGTAGGCATAGCTGCAGATGGTAGCGCTGTGTTTCATGCTGCAGAGAACTAGAGCAAGCTTGCCAGCACCAAATGTGTTCATGCCTGTTCCAGAGGGCTTATGGCATGTGGCTGCTTGTGGTGAGTAACTCGGGCTGCCCAACAGGCTGTGGAGGCTGCACAAGTTGAATGTGGATTTTTTTTGGTTGGTTGGGGTTTTTTTGTTCTTTATGTGCAAACAGTGGATAGCACCCACTATGACATCAACTCCATCATCTTCATTAGGCTGAGTACACGTTTTTTTTTCCCCGAAGATCTGAAAGTGCAGAGCTGTATTGTTACTTATTATAGTAAACAGTAATAATTTTATTTTCACTGACACAAGCTTCTTTATACCACTATCCCAACCCAGGGCACTAAATGTGTGTTTAACATGTGCCGAGGATGCTGTAAGAAAAGAGCATTCAAGGAGGTAGCAGATTGTCCAGGTAAGTGCATCTGGCCTTAACAAGCAAACATCTTATCCATCTCCCATCTATATTAATTACTTAATCTTTGGGTTATGGGGTGTAGGTGGGTGTTAAAATCTACACACTACCTAAAATCTACATACTATCTACATGCTATGTAAAAGTTTGTAGTACCATTTTAAAAGACTGCTCTTCCTTCTCTATATGTCATTGCTCCTGCTTCCAAAGCCTTGGGATGCAGTTTCCAGTCTGTAACGACCCGTTCTTTACAAGGAATGAGGTATTCTGTTTACCACTGTAGTCATCTCATTTCAGGATGTTGGTTTGAGGTTTTTTCCCCTTTCTGCTTTTTCAGGTCATGGATTACTTTTTAAGACCAAGTATGAAAAATCCCTTTCATGGCAGCACAGTCAAAGAGGAATTCAGACCCCAGAGATCAGTCAGAGAGGAGACGCAGAGGTGGGGGAGACAGCAGTGCTGAAGGAGGCTGGTGACAGTACAGGGTGAAGCTTTGGAAATGAACAGTTCAAGACCTCCTGCCAGACCACTACACTACTTCCCTGGGCCAAAGAATGTGTCATCTCCAGCTCACTGTCAGCTGTGTGAACTTCTTCCACATAATTAAGTTCTGGAAAAGTTTTATTTAAGTAAAAAACTGCTTACTCAGGGAATTATCCTGCATTTGAAATAAAAGAGATGCAATTAAATGTCTAATGCTGTATTTGAAAGACTGAAAATGGTGCATTTTTGGGTGGAGACAATTTCTGAAGCTGCCATTACACTCCACCTCCTGTATGCTCATTAACCCTTCATGTTCTGTTTTTAATACTGGCAACTAAATTTATTGTATTAGAACAGCCTTCTGGCATGCTAAAAATAACAGTTCAGTGACTTCCTCACTAACAGAAAATGTGTCACATTTCTTAGTGTTTTAGTAGGCTTCATTTTTAATGCAGAAGGGAAAGCAGCAGTACTTGGAAAATGTGAATGTAAAACTGTAAGATCTTGTTATATCCACATTAACAATTATTAGTTTCTTACAGTATGATCACACTTAACAGTCTTCCATGAGCCAAAGGTTGGGGGAGGATGAAATCTCTATTTTAACAGAGAGGGTTGTCTAAAAATATGTGGGAAGTTGGAACCAAGTCCAGTAGTATTTCCCTGCTCAAGGCCTCATATTTCATTATGTAGTCATTTGTCCTTCACACGTGATAAATTCTGAGAGACGTGACAAAACCAGATGCAGGTCCTACACATGCCTTTTTTAAAGATGGAAACTTGAAACCACCTCTTCTACTTCATGTGGAAATAGTCCACTTCTTCCCTTGCACAGGCATACATGCTAAAGCTGTCAAGTAGTCTGAGTTTCCTGGTCTGTTCCCCCCTCTTCTAGTAAAAAACCCAAATATTTATTATCCTAGAATTTCAAACTGTTTCATTGATCTCTCCCCATTAACAGTTTCCCAAAAAGATCAGAAAGCTCAGACATTCTCCTGCTCAAAGTCTGCAAAGGCAAAACAGCCAGTTCCAGCACAAGAGAACTGGGGCTGTGTGAAACACACAGAGATTTTAGATCATACCTCCCTCTCATAAATACAGTGTCATCACTGTATTTATGAAGTACCAGAAGTACTAGACCAATGTGAAGGAACAGTCAAGGTGGCTTTTGGCTCCTAAATTTAGGAGGAGCCTTACACTTGAGAGTACTAATTGGATACCATTCTATAAAGAATTCGTATTCAAGGTATATTTGTCCTTCCCTCCATACCAAGGCATTTCTTAACAAGCACAATGGAGAAATGCAGGTAGACCTTATCTTGTCCACTCCATGGCATGGCTGGAGGCTGCCACACTCCTGACACAGGGCTGAAAAACTGCTCAGTTTGGCACTGCAACATAGACCCACCTCTGTGCATCCAGCTACAAATCACCACACTAATGGAAAAAAGTTTCAACCTGAACTTTCAGCAGCCGTGCAAGAAGATGCCAACCTTGCAGTACTAAGGCAATGCTGTCCAGATGAGCCATGGCTCACTAAGCAATGCTTGTGAACTCAGAGGCCCAACTGCAACATGAGCAAAGCCAAGCCACTTCCTGTTCACACTGAGCACATCTGCACTAACAAGGGATTACTTTCAGGCTAGGCAATATACTAATTATTCTGTTTACCTCTAATCAAAAGATTGTAGTTTGCCAGCTCGGCAAGGTCAAGGCCTGTTTTGTTTCTGTTTCACAGGCCCTTAAGGAGATATACACTATTTTACTTTCATGGAGTAGGGGGAAGAAAAGGCAGTGCCTTGAATGTAGAATGATGCTGAAAATGATGCTCAGTCTTCAGGAAAATGGGTTCTCACATCTAAATTATTTTCAGAGGCACACAAGAAAAAGCTGGGGTATTTCACAAAAGAAAAAAAGAAAGCCAATTGCCTTTATTTGAGAAACAGGTTATGAAATGAGATATGAGAAAGATCTAAAAAAAATTTTAAAGACAAAAAGTGCATCAAAACAAAGACTGAAACTCTGAGATTTCAGCATGTATTTACAGGGTACAAACTTTGAAGTGCAGAGAGTTCACAGTTGTATCGACTACAGGCACAGGGAGTACAAAGCTAGAGCTGAAGGCTTAGAGAACTGAAACAGTGGTACCTGTACGGTCAGATAAAAAGAATACCCAGCCTGATCTACCACCTAAGGCAGATTTTTCAGATCCTGCCACCTGAGTTCTTGTTTGAATTAGACCATCTCTTGCTAATGCAGCTGTCCTGCAGTCTGTAGATTCAGTAACTCTACCAAGGCCTAAGCCCGAGTTATTTCTTTGATGTCAAGAGACTTAATTGCATTATGAATTTACCAAGCTTCTAATTAGTGAATCTTGTACATTTTCTCTTAGAACTTGACATGACCTATGAGCCAGTTTCTGTTCCCCTTTCTAACTAATTTAGCCTAATCAAGTTATCCTATGAGATAATCTAAAGCTACACAGCAACCCTATGAAATGTTGAATGGAGTTCAGAGATCCTTAAGAACACAGAAGCCAAAATAACATTACTTTAAGTACAAAGCTCATTTGCAAAGCAGACAAGTAATCCTTTCTCTATTCTCTAACAGCATCAGAGAAGCAGAATTCAGTTCCACACCAGTTTGGTGTTTTTCACCCTACTGCAAATTCACAGCTGATGGAATACCAGAGAAGTGAAACACTGACTTGTCTCAACCTCAGCAGTCACAAGCAGATGGTGTAAAACATACTTAGAGCACTGCCCCATGCAGCACACTGCTGCCCCACTGCTATCTGCTTCATAAAGAGTAATGAAGATGGCAGAAGAATCTCAAATAGTCAAATTAATTTGGCTGAGACTTTAAAAGAAAAATTAATCAGTGCTTGGCAAGCACTTTCTACCAATACACAATGGGTCTTTGTCAGATTGAAGTTTCCTCTTTTTTCTTTCCCTGAAAGTTTATATTACATTGCACATATCAGAAATAATACCTTATTCAGTGGCAGTTTTGGGAGCTATCCAGACGATGGAACAGTGCTGAGACCTTTGCTGCAGAGTCACAGAAGAGATGTGCAGGTCATCCCCACATGGCCTGGGACAAAGACCGAGCTCTGTTATTTTCTCCCTCACTTATTGACACCTTTCAGCCAAAAGCAGCTCATAGATGATGCTGCACCAGCCATGGTCCATAATCACCTCTAAACAGACCTCCCCCTGCAAAACCTAGCAACTCAGACCACAGTGCTGGACAAGTTCTGGGCAGATAATTACCAATCACCCCAAACTAACACAAATCTCACAGTGGCAGCTTCTACATTACCACTTAGAGTGAGTGTGCTAATTAAAACTGCCTTTGCCAAAAGAATAAGGTTTTTTCAACTCTTTTTCCTTTAGTCCTAGCAAGGTCATGTAAAGAAAGCAGGATTTACACTGCATGAGGAACCTGTCATGGCCTACCACTGGCACTTCCTTAACAAAAAGGTGCTGCACAAGTTCATTCAATCCATACGAATGGGCCCCTCTGATCATATCTTAGACATACCAACATGCTACACATTCCACAAAACTTCATCACTGAATGACCTTGGTGGTCACAGGGAATCACTGAAAATTCAATCTATGTGGGTCGCTATTTCCCCATTTATTACTTGGGAAATTACATAGAGATTTAAGGTAAGAATCATTTCTACTGGGGGAGACTGCTTATGAATGCAATTTACCTAGAACTATATCCATACTGTGTTGTATTTTGTGGGGTTTGAGACTGGCAGGCAGTTAGGACTGAGGCAGGTGTTGGACAATGTCTAGAAGAAACATGCCTGGACAGCCATGACTCCCATCTACAAGATCCAAAAGCAACGGCAGCTTCTTTCACAGGCTAAAGGAGAGAGTTACATGCCAGTAATTCTGCACAAAGCACCCACGATGCCAATGAAATAAAAGGGAAATGCTCAATAACTCCAAAAGAGGCTGCAAGCACTTTTGTCTGGGGGGACAAAAACTTAACCACGCCTGCCAGTGTACAGAATGGCCTCGGGCCACAACCAGAGCTGGAAACTGCTGTTGCCACCTTGTGGGCCCCTTGTGGCTGCTGAGGGATGCGTGATGCTGCTGGTGTCTGGAAGTACAGAGACTCCAGTCAGATCAAGACAGCACTGAGGAGTCCTGCAGCAGAAACCCTCCAGCAAGGGACTGATATAAATAAATAAAATAAAAATCCTGAAAGCGGGAGCACAGACCTGGCTGCAAAACCATCTCCTAAAGAGCAGAGTGTAACATCTTTTCCTGATAAATACTATCACTGGCCCATCTGTGGAAGAAAGCAAAAATGTTTGAGCAGCATTTTAGGACTGAAAAGCTTCCCTTCAACACAAACAGAAAGTGTAACAGTACTTTCCCTGCATTTCTTATAAGGATGTACAGCAATTTACCCAAGGACTCAACTTTCCTTTCTCACTAAACTGGCCATCAGCAATGCTTGACACTAAGTTCTTCCCTCAAAAATGGGAGAATTTTTCCATGCCAAATGTAACCAAAGACCTCACAGAAACTATTGCTTCCATTTTCAGCACCTAAGTAATAAAAAGCATGGAAAGCCAGGAGAGACCACTGTTGCTACAGGAATTTTGCTGTTTGAATGTTCCTTCCAACTGCACTTTCTTTACATTTCATCCAAGCTGCATCTCCAACCAGATCAGAAAGCAAAACAATTGCCTATGAAACATCATGAAGCTTAGCAAAAAACCAATGGCTTGAGATCAAAATACCTAAAACCCAACTTTAACACAAAATTCCAAATACTCAAAAGTTTTTTAATCCTGCTGTTTAATACACTAGATATAACAACTTATTTAAAAAAAAAAAAGCATAAACACATTAAAAGTAACATCTGTAACAACTGCCAGACCAGTCAGGGCTGGATCAAAATTCTCAGTTTGCCTTATGGATTAGATGAATACAAGGCTGCAGTGACTTCAAAAAATTCAGTGCATATCTCTTTTCATGAACACAGGAGAAAAACACACACACGCGCACACACACACACACACACTGGGCTGCCACCTTTAACCCCTTTATAAAAAGAAAAGCAGAATAAATGCACCTGGAGAGTGGGCACTAGACTGGCTCTTTTTAGGGCTTCCACAAGACTTGAGTGGTGTTTTATGGCATTTATCCATTCTACCCAAAACAACTGTTGCACATGTGGGGAAACCATCACACACTATGGCAGTAAGACTGAGCAAGCAGCAATATTTGCATGAAGTAGAGATTTACTGCTATGATAACACTGGACCCCAAAGCCAGGACACACACAAGACGGAAACACGTAAGGAAACGGTTCTTTGAAAACAGAGACCAGAGAGAGAGAGAACCTGGCTGCAGGTAAACATAAAACCCTAAAATAAAGGCCTGTGACTGAATGCATGGAAGCAATGCCATGTTTTCTGGTACAGGTGAAAATTCTCCAAGAGTTTCTCAAAGGAAATCTCCTCCCCCATCAGAACTCTAGTTCCATAATTGAGAGCAATGCACTTGTAAGTTTATTTGGAAAACAGAAAGCTCAGCATTGCTCAAAATTGAGGCAATACTTTCAGGCCAGCAAAATTCATCTTATATGTGCCTGTCCATTCAACTAACTATTTTTGCAACTTTGAAACAAGAAAACTATTAGCAACTGAAAAACTCTCAACTCAGCATCTGTATGGATAACCTGAAGCTCTTTATGGAGTGGCGGAAGGAGAGTGAAGGTTTCTACCAAAACTGAAATGATGACCCATTTGCAGGGATGCTGTTTTTAAAAAGAATTTCTTTTCAAGGAGAATTGAAGTTATTGGAATATTCATATTATCCACCACCAACCCTGACTCTCTCAATCCGAGCAAGAAGTAAGGGAGATAGGGACAGTTTGTGAAGCTCAGCAGTTAGTGGGTGAGACACTGGGTACAGTCCTGAGGGACCATTTCTTTTGGTAGTGCACGAAGTTTTTCACATGTTGGTGCTCATTCTGGATTGGCTGTTAGCTGGAGTGAGCTCCCCTTGGCTACCTTCCCTCGGAGGAGACTGCAACAAGACCAAAATACATCCTAGTTAGTGATGTGTAAATATTCTGCAGCCTGCTTTCTGAGAGACAAAATAAAGCACAGGTGAAGCACAGCAGGATGGCAGCACGGAGACAGCATACCCCCAGGTTCATTAATGATGGTTTTGTATTAACAACTTCTACAGTTCACAAGAAGTTTCCATAAAAAAGCCAAACCAGAATTTTTAAGCCACTCTTACCTACTATGTACAAGGTGCTGTTGACCCCAGGAATTGAATCCTATTTGACATTTAGTAATCACGGGGATTAACATATTATAGAAATTAATACATTTTGTGCAGATGGCCTATCCTCCCTAAAGACATCCTTTTCAAACTGCAATCCAGAAGGAATACTCCTAACAATTAATGCTTTTTTTACTTCCTCTGCTGAAAAAATTACTTCAGACAATCTTTATTGAGAAGGTAGGAGATACGTCTACCAAGGACTGGACCAAAGGAGTTATCCAGAATTAACCCAACCATATAAACGTCAAAGGAGATTCTGAGCTGTACAAACAGGTTAATCTACTGGCTAAAAACACTTGTTCCTTATATATTAAGTATTTACTACTGTAAGAATTTGTCTAATCAGGAACATGATAGATTCACTCCCTTCCAGAATCCTCAATTCACCGACTTTCATAGTTTTACTTAACCCTGCCTTTAAGTCTCAGTTGAGCAGGGCCATACCTTGACATGGATCTGGTTGCGCAGGACTGCGGCTCGCAGGATCATCGCTTTGGCACGGCGCTGAAACTCTTTGCCCATCTGTAAAGACTTCTCAAAAGTTGTGCTGCGCTGATCTACATCTCGAGCATACAGAATCTGTAAGCAATACAGAGAACTGAACATGGGAGCTGTGCCAGGGTTCCACAGCAGGAAAACAGCTAAGGCATTATGGAGCCTGAGGTCACACACAGCTCACCCCTACTGAACACACCAGGCCCAAGAGATGAATGCACCTTCCAAGCTTCTCAGGAACGGAGAGTTTCTAAACTTAGTAAGCCTGTTCAGTCTCTAATCCATGGGTGAAATGCACTCACCTTACTGTGCGAGTCTATTCTGGCATTGATCAGTCCCTCCAAGATCAGCTGAGTGAGCTCATCTTCCAGAGCAGCCACTGTGGTGTTAAAAGCAGTGGCCATCTTGCGCATGTCTGCCGACACATAGGGGCTGAAGTACTAAGAAGAAGAAGAAAATATTCAGTTGCACACTCCACTCTTTAACAAACTAGGAGAAAAGCAATTGCAAAGAAATGGTCTATCTCCCTGTTTATCCACCTCTGGGATGACAGGAACAATTACCTGGATAAGGGCACGGTTTCGAATCTGGGTATAAAGTGTCCTGACATGAGGTGCAAGGTACATATCTAGCAGCAAGTTGTCCTGTGCAAAACAATAAACCACATCAGAAGCTGAGAAGCAGTCTGGAAAAATATATATTCCTGTGTTCTGAAACATTTATGTGTATATACTTAAACCTTAAGAATTCTATACTACAGGAAGACAATACAATAAAACAAGAATGAATAAAAAAATAGGAGTATGTTTTAGATATTTATAATTTCTCTCTACAAATAAACTATTCCTAATTTCCATGCACCACACCAAGAGCCACAGAAGACAGAGAAGAGCTGAACATTTAGTATCTACTTCTGACAATCACTGCTTCTCACAAAAGGCTAGGCAAAGGGAACTTTTAGGGTCTGCTCTGCACTGCTCTCCTGCAACTCACCTTCATCTCATCCAGCATCTTCAGGCATGAAGCATACTTAGATTCATAAAACTTGAAGATGATGTCACGAACCTGTGGCTCCAGCTCCAAAAACAATTTGAAGGAGCTACAGATAAAGATGGCAGTGATCAGACATTGGAACCTGCCACTTAAATACCCCATAACCTCATCACTCCAAGTTGCAAGGTTAAAAATTCTCACTATCATTCCAAGAAGATTCCAAGAATTTACCCTCTAACAGACCAGACAGCCCATTTTCACCAGGGCTGGGAGCCTGGAACACAGAGAGATAGAGCACAGCATCAGAGCTGTGATGAAGGAAGACAAAAAACTTTTGACAAACCAAGTAGTAGAAGTGTTTGTCCACACAAAACAAAATCATGAACGTGAATAGGTCAAAGTCAAACAAATGCCATACTGTAGTCCATGCTGGCCAGCTCTGTGTCCCCTTTCAAAGCACAGCCCCCATTATGTATAGCATGCCATAGACAAGACAAGCATGCCAATTTCTCTGAGAAACAAGCTATTGTGAATGTGGTAAATCTTAGGGATGTACACTTTTACTCAGCACACTCCCAATTCACCATCACAGACTTCTAAACCTTGGGATCTCACCCTATGTATCAGCCCATAAAAGAGGGTAACAACCCCTTTTCCACAGCAATTTAAGATTACTGCTTCTGTACATCTAGGTCCTGTACATCTATCTGACAGGAATTCAGTGGCATTGCAATTAAATCTATGACACTCAATATCCACTTTCTTCCAAAGACCATAATTCTCTTAACCTTCTGTATGTCATAGTAAGATTACACTCCAAAGTGTACTAATAATTACTAAATTGTTTTAACGATTAACATACACCACAACAAGTGGCAACACGAAGGCAAATTATCCTAACAGCTGCCTTTGACAGAGGACTGTGTACCTTGATTTAATATCTAATATGAAGTACTGATGGAGACAGACAACTGGGCTGTGCAGATGCTGGATTTAACCTGGGCGGGAAACTTACACTAAGAAAATTTCAGCTGTGATTAACCACTGTATTTTAGTGAAACAGCACTTAATGCTAAAGGCAAATTAAGGCTCAGTGATTCTTTCTCTCCTGTATGAGAAATACTCCTGCCAGAATCCACTCTTAACCAATGTCCCATGTTCCAAAAGATGTCCAGCACATACAAACATCACTCAAGGCATCACTCACCTACTGGAGATAACATTTCGTTGCAGTTCCTGACGGTCAAATGTAGCAAGGGCACAGAGCCCACCATACACAGCCACATTGCTGGGAGATAACAGCTACAGAGAGAGGGAGAGACAGAGAGCAAGCTGCCACTGACTACCGAAATGGTGTAAGGGTGGCATTGAGTCTTCTACCCCAGGCCTTTCTTTCAAGCAGTGACAAGATTAGTCCTTATCTAATGCAGTAGAAGCACTCAGATTGCTCTCACCCACTGCGTGGGGTGACAGGGTCAGAGCAGTAACACTGCTAAGAGAGCAGACATCAATTTCAGGAGCTTTTGGTTGATTGAATTATAAATTATAAATCTTACAGGTAACTCTTATGTGATCTAGAATAGAACATTTAGAGAAGCCAAGAACAGAGGCTTAAAAAAACCAAAAAAAACCCAACCAACCAGCACAGTTCACAGCACCACCAAACTACGTAGGAATACTGCAAGAATAACTACAATACCTGAATTTTACAACCTAATACTTAGAAGAACTGCATCCCCTCCAAGACCTGCACACAGCTCCCTCTTGGTCCTCACCTCAGGGAAATCACAGTGATCAAATGATGCCAACAAGAAGCATTTTGCTGCCTGTTTGTACTTCCGGGCAGCCAGTTCGGCCAAGCCTAGGAACCAGAAAAAGTTAGTCCATTTTTTATGACAGTATACAAATCAGGGAAAATTGAAAAATCTAGGGAGTAGGAAAGGCCCCCACACGGTTGCTAGTGCCTTCGCTAGTGAAGTAAAACAAGATCCTCAGACTGTATCAAGCATCCTTTGAACTACATTGACTCACACAGGTATCCTCTCTGAAGAAACTCAGGGAAAAGAAAGAGATGGCAAAAACCAGCAGTTCTATCTCACCAGCTTCATTAAATTTTGCATGTCTGGTATGGAAATACAAAGTCTGTCAAATATGAGAGAAAAAATAAACCCAAGAGCCCTACGGACAGCTAACAGGTAGAAAGACAGGCAAACCATACAGGAAGCTGAAGGACTCACTCACCTGCTGCACATTTCAGTTTGGTGAGAATTGCTTGTGTCTGGCTATCTCTTTCTCCTCTTTGCTAAAGCATAAAACAAAGCAATAGTGAGCAAGCAGTATGAAAGCTATTTTGCTTGCAACTATCCCCAGGATATTTCACCCTGATAATTAACTTGCCAATCTCAATGGCAAGATAACTTAATCTTATTTGTCTCGGGAAATATGGCAAAACTGAGGACAGGAAGTATCCATTTTTAGCGTAAGTCAGATTTTGTACACGTGTATCATGAGAGAAGTCATAAAGGGGGAAAGGAAGAAATCATTTTACAAATTTGAAAACAGAAAACAAAGGGAAAATTTATGCAAGTTAAAGAGCAGGAGCTTACTTCTGCAATTTCTGGTGTAGACTCAGCCTTGCTAACATAGCTCAGAACATGAGACCAATTCTGGAGGTAGACACTGACCTGTAGAGAGCCAGAAACAGTGTGGGGCAGGCACAGATAAACAGCATTCCTCAGCTAAGCCGCATCACTGCGGACACAAGGGCCAAGGATGGGGGGCAACGTCACAGCAGGTATCACAAAGACACCAGGTACCTCTGCCTGCAAATCCTCCTACCTTGATAACATTGAGACACATGTTGATGACATGTTTAGCACTGGTGCAGTAATCACGGGCTCGCGAGTAACACTTGAGAGCATTACTGAGGTCTCCACAGTCCAGGTAATGATCACCTAAATCATCGTGGCCTCTCCTGGAGGACGGGAATTAAAACATCAGTGAACTGTATGCTCAGAAAGGGACAAAGGCAGTTTGTCCTAAACAAGTAACTCAACACACTGACCTAAGGGCAAATCCCATGTTAAGTACACAGAGAAACAAAATGCTCTTCCTTGCTCCAGCAGAGACTTTTGCATCTCACCTGATACTCTCCTTGATGGAGTTCCCTTTGTAATTTTTCAGATCTGTATCGAGTTTCTCCAGTTTAAGAAGAGCTTTTTTGCGTGTAGCTTCAACCCAAGCTGTGTCAAGAGGAGGGGGTTCAATTCCACTATCAGGGACAGCATCAGGTGTATTTTGCAGTTCTCTGAAAGAAAAGTATTTGAATGAGGCTATTAGGCTGAATATGTTTCAAAACAGAAGTCTGCTAAGTGCCTGGCAATGCTACCCTAACAAAAAGTACTGCATACACAAAATAGACCAAAGAGAAAATAAGGGTAGTGGGGAAAAAGAAGCATATTGCTAAAATGTCCAGTGCAAACAGTAACAAAAGCATCACAGATGTTTACAAATACTTCGCAAAATTATCTTAATGATCTTAGGATGATTATACTGTCACACACTTGGTAAAGACTCCCCATGCAAAACAGACAAGAAATCATGCAATAAGCATAGCAACAAAAATAATGCAAAGATGGGAAGCGTGGATGTATAAGTGAGATATTAAAGATTATCCTTAACATCAAGCCTCTTTCTAGAGTGCAAGAGAGAAAGGAAACAATAAACCAAAAGAAGGCAAAGAGTTAGATTAGGTATTAACTTATGAAAACAAAAGCATCTAGAACATGTCTCCATAATCTACCTCAGGAAAAACAAATTTATTCATTAATATTTGAGGCAGTTGCAAGGACTAAACTCACCTCAATATCTACCTGCAGCTTTTAAAAGCACAAAGATTTCAGAATGAGATAATGCCTTCTGTGCTCTATCTTTTAAAAAAGCATGAACACACACTTCGCTGCTATTACTCTAAGGGCAAAGACAATTTGCATAAGGTATGTGCTGGTATTACACGCAAAGTCCTCCACTGCAGCACATCACTCTTAACTCTGTCAGGAAAGCTCCCCACGTTCCCATGGCCTCTTAGTACCTCGTGGCCTCAGACAGCTTTCTGTGGATTTCTTCATACACATCAACATTAAAAGTTCTCTGGACAAATGACAGAGCCATCTTGAGAGCTTCCACCCGCAGCTGTGGGCAGTGGTCAGCAATGAACTGCAGCCGCTCGATTCGCATCAGCCCACTGTAGCTGGACGCATACTGCTCCAAATCCTGCCAACAAAACCTGGCCTCAGAAGGTGAAAATGGACACACTACATCAGCCTACTACACTGTGACCTGCACAGCTTTTCCTGCAGACCTGACCTCCTCAAGGAGGGCAAAAAAAAAATCAGTAAGATTGGTCCATGTCTGCTTTCTTCAAACATAAGTAATTTCCTCAGAAGTATGCTCTACATTACAATTTACCTTTTTAACATTTCAGTTGTAATGCTTTTGTGTATTTAAGACTAACCAGCTTTAAGATTTTTCAAAAGGGTCTTTTTCAAAATTCTTAAAGGAAGAGACCATGGGCAAGAAATGTACCCACAGTCCTCAGCAGCACGTACCAGCGTGGGGTTCTCCACCACATAGTTGATATCAGGTGAATTTTGCTGATCTTCTTGTGGATCTACGTCAATCTGCATGGGTTCCACTGCACCCTAAAAGAGCAAAACGAGGTCAAAAGCAGCTTATTACATTTGAGCAGGAAATAACTATGTTATTCAATTTACTAAGGACTTGCTTAAATATGTGTTAAATTTTAAAAATGAAAAAGCACTCCTCAGTCTTTTGATATGCTTAGGATTTTCCTCTAGCAGCACCACCAGTCAGCATGATGCTTGGTCTAATGCAAGCAGCAGCATGGCTTAGCATTCACACAGAGCAGTTTCTTTGGCTTGGTAAATTATCAAGCAAAAAAATGAAGGGGTCAATTAATCTGATTCTACAAAGTATCTGAGGTATACATATGCATTCCATTTCCCTTCTCTGAGCAAGAGCAGGTGTTAACACTCAGATCAAGAAGTTCCAAAAGGCAAAATGTACCAAAAAACTCACCACAACCTTAACCTTTGAAAATTGCTTTAATGCTTAGAAATAATATTTCAGGGTGGGGGGCGGGGGGAAGAGGCAAATATTGTTAAACTTCTTAGAAGTATTAAAAACTATAAAGAACAGAACGCCAAATGACAATTTCAGAGTTTCCAACATAGCAAAGAACAATTTGACTGCACTGCAGGGATCTGCCATTAGTCAAACTATCTTAACATAGTTTTCAAGTTCAATTGCTTGGATAGAGCCTCTTTTGGAGAAACAACAGAATTTTATTCTCCCAGTATATCCTGCACTGCTTTGAGCCATAAGGACTCACAGCAATGCAGTGACTTTGGCACAGCTGCATTGCTACAGCCCCTGCATGTACTCCAGGTCAGACCAGCTTGCTATCCCATTCCACAAACTAACTGCTCTGCTGGCAGAAAACTCGTTGTCTCCTCCTGTCCAAGTGTGCTGAACAGCCCTCCTAGGAATTACTGTGAGGAAATAAAGTGAGGAAAACTTAGCAGACTGTCTGTTTATAAAATGCTGACTTTGTGCACATAGTATACAAGCTTGATTTGGATCTCACAAAAGACAGACATGCCAACCACCTTGCCCCCATACATATCTGATTATTTCCATATTTTTACTGATTTTACTGTCAAGAAATCAAAGATTGAGGGGTTTTTGGACTGGGTTGATTGTTTGGTTGGTTGGGTTGTTTTGTGAGAAGGAACAGGGCAGATCCAGATTTCCTATCTCTAAAAATTATACTCACCCACAGTCTGGAGGTCTTATTCTTTCACAAACTGATACATATCAAATACACATCTCACCACTGAAATCTCCCAAAATCTGAAGTAAAAGCAAGTGAAGCACAAAAACTATCTGTTTCCTAGTTTACTAACCTTTCCATGCAGGAAAGGGAGGGAGGGAGGGAGGGCACAGAGGAAATTTTGATTGTCTAGATCACCCCTCAGGCAAACTGCACATAAAAACAGGCAATTCACCATATGCTGAGACCACTACTTTTCCCACTTCTATCTATCGTCTATCTTTTCTTATATCACAAACACTAAGTGCCAAGGTTAGTTTGTTTAGGCTGCCCTTGCCTACCATAGTAAAAACTCAATTACAGACTCCTTAGAAAACAGCAAAAAAGGTAACTGTAATTCCAGCTGGTGGAACAGAACACTTTATGTCTTGCTACACTGAGAGTCTGCACTCTGCATTTCTCACTTAACTCCCAGACAAGGAAAAACACAAGTGCGCTGAAAGCCCCAGTAGGACAAGCAAACTCAAACATTTTCAAGCTCTTTATTTTGAAAGGAAGATGCAATGTCGACTTAAAAACTACTCACAGAGCAAATAGTAAACAGCCACTCCCCAAGATTTCCTGAGCCCCAAGGGCCGCTCCGCTGAGGGTACCTCACCAGGCCTCATATAAGCAGATATGCTGGTGCCTGAGCTGAAGTCTCCTGCTGTACTCGGCAGAACAGGTGTGATCTGCTGCTGGACGGGGTGCAGTACAGATCTGTCACTAACGAAGGAGCCGAGTTGGATGCTGAACTGTCCCTCGTCCTCTCCTCTCTGCCCAAAGCCCCGCGCCCTGACACAGATGTGCTACTGCTAAAACTTGCAAAGGACAGCCTCCGCAGGTACCTCGTGTCACTGACCCACTCGGCGCTCCTGGGGCTCTCTCTGCACTACAGACTCTCAGTTCCTCCTCACTGGGTCACCTCACCGTACCCTCCGCCACCACTCCAGCCCTGCCCACGGCGGGGACCAAACACAGGGCCACCGCAGCGGCGGGGACGCCACGGGTGCCGGAGGATGCTCGGCGGAGCATTGCTCCTCGCGAACGGCGGCGGAAGCGACACAGACCCGACGGAAGGCTGAGCGAGGGCCCAAGGCCAGCCAAAAGCCGCTCCCTGTCCGTGGAGAGCAAGGAGAAGGCCGCACGGCGCCCCTGGAGGCCGCGGTCGAGCAGGGGTCTCAGACCCCGCGCGGGAGGGACGCGGAACGCGGCGGAACGCGGCGGAGCGCGGCGAGGCCCGAGGGG
>NW_005054578.1:152971-161092 GCF_000277835.1 Geospiza fortis
GCCGCCTCGGGACTGCCGGCAGCGCGGCCAGGGAGAGCCTGGAGCTGAAAGACATCTTCATTGCCGTGAAGACCACGAGAAAATACCATAGGAGCCGGCTGGACTTGCTCCTCCAAACCTGGATCTCCCAGGCGAGAGGACAGGTGAGAGACTTTGCCAGCGGGCAGCCGGCAGCTCCGGCCCTGCGCTTCCAGGACAGCTAGTGCGCTCCCACCGAGTTTTTCTCTCTTATGTTAAAAAAGACTTTCTTTGTAAGACTGGAAAGTCATTTTATATAAATGCTTGGTGTGAACATACTTCCTAAAGAGTTCGTTGCTGATTAGGCCAGTTACCTGCGATATGGGATCGGTAGTCCAAGCAGGCATAGTTTGCTGCTTTTTGTATGACTGTAGAAAGTGCTTTCATGATAGTGAAATATTCATGGTGATGATGCATATAAGCTGATATTTTGGACTAAGAACTTAAGCTTTTCTGTAGGACATAAAGTTTGTTCCCTTGTTTCAGAATTTTGGTCCGTTCAAGTATATTAATGGGATTTTATCCAGCCATTGGAACAAGGCTGTGTTAACCACCTCCCACTTCCCACTCTGACTTCCATTTTTTCTTCTTTACCTGCTTGGCAGCTGTGGATGATTCCTAGCCAGAGAGAGGAGGTAGTACCAAAAAAAGACCAAAATCCTTTCTGTCTGGAAATCAGTTGTCTGTACCATGAGACAAGGAGGGTAAAATGCAGCCTGCTTTATTAAAATGACATTATTCTGGTTTGCAATGAAAAAATGTAACAAATAAAGCAGGGGTTGAAGTTGCTGGGGGGTCTCTGCACCCCTACTCCCTCTCCCTTTCCAGTGGCTACTGTGAAACTAACTACCAAGAGAGACAAAACATTCTGAATTCCAACTGAAACGGAACAAATTTAAAATTAGAATCTGAAGTTCTTAAATGTGGACACACGGTTTTTGTCTCCTACAGACGTTTATATTCACAGACTGGGAGGATCAGGAGCTACGCCTGAAAGCAGGTGAGCTGTGTAGCAGCAGAGGTGCATGCTGTCTATTATAACTGAGTTTTGTTTCTTTCATACTCTCTATAGAAGTCCTTATTTCGTGCTGTACAAGCAACTAGGGAAGTTAAGATGGAGAAAATAGAGAAAACTTCTCTCTAATTGTCACCTGGACAAGATGCCTGGAACTTCCAGAATACTGGGTTCACTTTTGCACCCCTTTCTTCTTGTTAGTAAACTTAAGCTTATGTGGTCCAAAGTCATAGTAGGTATTTCTTTCACACACATCTCATGACACTGCTTATATACCCTTGCTTGTTTTAATGCAGTCACACAGTTTCATGACTCTGCAGCTTACATACCAGATGGGTAACCTGTGAGCCCTGCGTGTCCTGCAGCTCCTTCTCCATGCGTGCACCATGTGCACCTCAGATGTACAGTATTAGTGCCAAATGTGCACTTCTTTTGTAGTCTTTTTTTGACTACACATGCTCCTCAGACCTGAAAGGGCTGATCTTTATTCTTCTAGGGGATCATATGATCAACACCAACTGTTCCGCTGTCCATACCCGGCAAGCTCTCTGCTGCAAGATGTCTGTGGAATATGATAAATTCCTGGAATCTGGGCAAAAGTAAGTGAAACACATTGTTCTGATTGACTTTGTTTCTTCCAGTTCTGTGCTTACAGGAAACTTGAGTAACCATCTCTGTTCCAGTAAGGAATGTAGTATTAGCTAAAATGTAGGAATGAGTGCAGGAAAGGGAGCACAGCATGAAGCAGTGTTTATAAACAAGCATCATCTGAAAGGTGGAAAGGATTGTAATCTAAGGAAGTTATTAATTTCAGCCTCTTTGCAGACTTAGCATCTGTGGGTGCTTTTATCTTCCCTATTCTGTAATTTGGGACAATAAGAAATACTTTCTGCTCCAAGCCTGAAAGACTATGACTCAGTTGTAAACTTATAATTCATTTCTTTGTCCCTATAACTTCTTGGTTTGTTTTGTTTGAAGATGGTTTTGCCATGTGGATGATGACAACTATGTGAACCCTCGGACTCTTCTGCATCTCCTGTCTGCCTTCTCACACAGCCAGGATGTGTATGTGGGGCGACCGAGCCTGGACCATCCCATCGAAGCAGCTGACCATGTCCAAAGTGATGGATCAGTAAGCAAACTTTTTCAGTTTGTCTGAGAGACATTCCAGTCTTCTAAGCCTTTAAAACCTTGACAATTCATAGGATTCCGCCATAAACCCAAGTGATTTAATCTGCAAGAAATGAACCTGGTGATGGTCATTTTCAGAGGCAGGATCCTGGGTTAAATGCACCTTCAGCCTGATGTTGTGTGCATACATATGCACAATGGAGGTTTTCTCCTGGATGGCTGGCTGTTTCTGTTCCTTTACTCATGCATGCTATGATCTCCCTCACACTGAGCTTAGTAGGGCCTCCCCACATTTCCTTTAGTGGCTGTGGGGGCAGTGTTCCTTATTTTAGGATTTGGGAGTTTGGGTGGGAGTTCAAGGGGTTTTTAATTTGTTTTGAGTGCAGTATCACACACATTGTCATCATCTTGAACCAACTTCACATGGGTGACAGAAGCTTTCTGGATAGATAAAGCATTTGCAATATACAGGGGTTATTAGGTTTCCAAGAACGAGAAGCAAACATATCTCAACCACAAAATACATGTGCTAAGGAGAAAATCCTAACCAGGTCACCTGCACTGGCAGATCTGTTTAAAGATATATCAATCCACTAGCCAGAATGTCATAAAAAGTCATAAAGCAGCTTGTTAGGGAAGACTGCACAACAAAATAGTCTCCTTGGACATAGAGCCAATATATATATGGACCACCTTTGACACCCTCAGTAACACAGAGCTGGCTATGACCCTTGGCTAAAATGAATAGAGGACAGATGTAATTGTGTGGAAGTGGGACTATCCATTTCATGTGGGCTACCTCCCTTATGCTAATTTGATGGTTCACCTGCTGTCTGTTTCAAGATAGAACAAGCCTACAGATGAATCCCTATTTGTTTAGGCTGCTGAAAGCAGCTAGGTGTTCTCTCAAATGAAACTGACTCCGATGTAATATGTGATATCAAATAGAACCTTGAGTTCCCTTCCCTGCCCAGCCAAATGCAAAAAGCTGATTGTCAGTAACTGCTGTGTGTTTTTTCTTTTTGCTCTTCAGAAGACAACAGTGAAATTCTGGTTTGCCACAGGTGGAGCTGGGTTCTGTATCAGCCGAGGTCTTGCCCTGAAGATGAGTCCCTGGGCCAGGTAAGCATTGTCCCTAGCTGAGCTCCATCAATACATGTCTGGGAGGTTTTAAAACACATTTTGGCTTGTCTCCTATGCTCTCTGTCACAGCCTGGGCAATTTCATTAGTACTGCAGAAAGAGTACGTCTTCCTGACGACTGCACCATTGGCTACATCATTGAAGGGCTGCTGGAGGTAAAGCTGCTGCACAGCCCATTGTTCCACTCCCACCTGGAAAATCTGCAGAGACTGCAAGGGGAGTCTGTACTGCAGCAGGTAGAGCTATGCTTCATGTCCTGTTCTTACAGTTACACCTCAGTCTGATCAGAAAGAACAGATTATGTAGACTTAGCACTCTTCAGCAAAGAAGGATATCTACAGACTCACTCAGAGTTGTGTCCTGCTCAATTCCTTCATTTCAGTGAAAAGCACTGTTTCACTCTAGCCAACTAGGTCATTTAGCTGGCCCCTCCTTTGGGGACACATTCTGCTACATGAAGCCTAGGTAGGGTGTACCCCATCTCCTCCTAAACCCTGATTTTTTGCGTGTAGCTGTAGCAGAAAGTGTAGAAGTTTGCTAAATAGTGTTCCTGGTTTTGCCTAACGAAGTTGCAGTCTTAATTCATGCTGTTCAGAAAGGCAGCTATATAAGTACTTGACATAATTAAATGTTAATAATTTTAAAGAACAATTTGTATGAATCTCGTGAAACTTAAAGTTGCTTCTGAAAAATCAATTTGCATTTTAGTTGCTGGGCTACATTTTACCTGTCTGGCAGCAGATGGAGCCACAAGGCCATCCAGCAGTGTTGCCAGCATCACACTGCTTGGCACCATGAGTAAACAGAAGTGTGGTTTTCCCCTGCATGCTGGGTGGTTATATTTTTCTGGCAATTGTATTAGGCAGCAGAAATTTGTGCTTGGGGCCTAATTCCACCATGATGTCACCTCCCTTTATGTTAGTGAATTTGACTGTAGCAACAGTCCAACAACTGGCCATTGTTTCACTGGTCATCATTGGTTCCATGAGATGAAGACAGCTAACCCAAAACCCAGGACATGTACAATTACAAAGAAAATACAAGTCTTCTTGCACCTAACACATGAAAAATTCTTAATGCAGTGCTTGTGTGGAGGAACCTGGGGTTCCAAAGATCTAAACTTTGTTTCAGATTTGAAACATGACAATCCTTTCCATGCTACTTAATATGCAAATATTTATATTTTCCCCCCTGCTAAAATATTGCTATTGCAGACTTCAGGCAATGTCTGGTAAGGATGAACGTGTTCTTTAGTGAAGGTACAAACAGTAGCAGAATTCATGTCCTTACAAAGCTTACAGTTGAAACTCATCTTGTCCTTCAGGGCAATGCACCTTTCAGATCTTCTGTGTATTCTCCCAAGTTGCCCTTAGTGTCATTCAGTGCCAGCGTTGCTAATGTCAGAACTAATCACTGTCCTCCAAATGTCATCCATGTTCAGATTAGACAGCATCTTTGGAGACTTTCTTGGTACCTCATTAATAACCCTGCTACTCCACTCTGGTTTTCTGCATTAGTGTTACAAGTTTTGAATACTTCCTTATTTTTACAGGTAACCCTGAGTTACGGTGACCCTGAGAACAAACACAATGTCGTTAGTGTGGGAGGAGTGTTTGGCCTTCAGCAAGATCCAACCAGGTTAGTGTCCTCTTCCAAAACAAGATCTTCCTACCTTGTTCACGTTTGTCATCTGTAAGACGATCAGACCCACTAATGGGTTTATTTTGTCGTGTCAGCTCGTTACTGTGCCAAAAGCAGGTAGACACACCCCCTGCTCCATCAGCCTGCTGCACATTCAATGCTAGTATGTTCCATGTATGGAGAATTCCAATCTAATGCTGTCTTTTTTTCTTTTTTTTTAATATAGATTTAAATCTGTCCATTGTCTGCTTTACCCTGACACTATTTGGTGCCCTGCTAAGAAGATGTCATAATTCTTGACAAGCCACTGACCCCTGTGTCTTAGCTAGTTTGCATAAGGCAGGAGTTGCAGAGTTTTTTGGTGGTTTTATTCTTCTTCTGGGAGACAACCAGTGGTAGCTACAAAGGAGGTAGACAGACTCTGTTTAGAAAAGCAATAAGGTATGGTTTGTTCAGCTGCAGCCTAGGACATTTCAAGAAGAATCTTTGTTCTTTTGTCTAGTGGCTCTTCATAAGATGACTGCTGTCCCGTGTGTACGAGTCACTTTATACTTTCATCTGACGTCATGTGAACCTGTGCTTGGGCACATCTGAGGCAAATGCGGTACTGGGAGTGGGAGTGTTTTTACTACCCTTAGAGGTTATTAGAAGCCACTGTGTTGAAGCTGGAGTGCTAGAGCAGACTGTAGTCCCCATGGTGACAAGAGAGGGGAAGTTTTCACTCATCTTTCTTGGGAACAGAATTATTTAAGAGCTTCTGTGGCCTGACAGATTAAAACTGCAGCTGGTTAGAATACAGAAATCCTGGAATCACTAGGGTAAACAAGGCTGAAAGCCTTTGTCATGAGAAAACCCTGTGTGAGGGTAAGCTTACTCAAGACTAGATGAGTTGCTTACAATGTACATTCTCCCCTGTCATCCATGTGTACCTCCTGTGGAGGTAATTGTCAGACCAGGCTCACATGCCAACTGAATTGCAATGGTTGATGATTATGATCTATTCCCTTGATATTTGATATTGAAAAAATATTTGCCTGACAAGATGGTAATTGTTCCTCCCACTTGGCTGGTAGTTGGTCACATGAGCTGGGGATGCTTGTGCTGGCAAAACACGCCCTGTTTCTGAAGCAGCGTGAGAGGGGAGAAATGCTAGATAGCTGCAATGCACCAAAGAGAGTTTTGATGGTATCATTTGAGGACCTTTAATTGTATGACCATAGTTACTCCAGCTTCTTCAGATAATCTTTTAATTACCATAAAGCCAAGATCAGTGCTTGTTTTTACTGCTTAATAATTCAACAAGTAGTTCATGCAGTCGCTAAAAGGAGATTGCACATTTACAAGCAGAAGTTCAGCGCTCTAGCAGTATCATCTGCTGCTGCTTTTTAAAGAAAGCAAACTTAATTTTTAAAGTGGAAGGAATGGGGCTCCATATGTTTACTTTTTTGTTAGCCCAGACTTTGGCCATGTGCAAACCCTGCCTGACTTGAAGAATACATCACAAAAATATTCCTTTGCAAAATCACTGTTTACTCTTATAAAAAATACTTGCTGGTTTAGTGCTAGAGTTTGAGGCCAAATTAAGGGAAGAATAATAGAATGCTATTGTATCATCTGGAGCTGTGATTATTGGCTTGATTGTGGATCTAGCAGAGGTTTCAGGTTTCTAAATGGCTGCACTCAGCTGTACTGTGGGGTTCACCTAGTTATTTAACTTCCTGGCAAATGCCTGTAGTGTATTCAAGTGTGCCACTTAGCACAGGGGTCAGCCTCCTCAAATATACCATGTTCCCTGCATTTTAACAAACCTTTCAGTGTTTACCTCAGTACATTGTCCTCTTTGTATGATTTTAGGTAGTTCTACTGAGGAGCAAACAAGCTGATGGCTACTTACTACAGTCCTGCAGCTCATTCCTATATTTCTCCTTTCTATCATGTGTACTAAGGTACACATGAGGTATGGAAATGAGAAAGCTGCAGGGAGCTGGATCAAAGCCCAGCTAGTACACTGGCTGTTCCATAATGGGCTGTCAGTGTTACAGGTGTGCCTGTCACAGAAAACAGAGGAGGATTTGTGGCATAGTAGGTTCTACCACTTTATTAGATCTTCTGCTAACTAGATTTGAGGCATCCTGTGGTTTAATTATTTTGTCATTAATAGTTCTGGAGATTCCTGGTATCCATATATTTTTTTAATATGGTTTTAAAGCCCTGTAGCAGAAAACTGAAACTTCATGAGTTCTTGAGGTGATTTTGTCTTCAAGCACTGCTTCTGAACTCTCCTCTTGGAAATCTTCTTCCCCTTCCACTGGAAGCATCCTTTTGTAAGACAACGGAGACCAAGCAAGGACTGGGCAGCAATTGTGGCAAACTGCAGTTTAAAAAACCACACCACTTTGTATTGATGGCAGCAAAACTAAATGGTAGAAGTTTCACACTGGTCACACTAGGTATGCCAAAGAGGCAAGTGCCCTCAAAGCTGGGAGGGTGTTTATGGAACTTAAAAAGGACCATGTTCTCCTGCAGGGCAACAGGAAACTTCAGTGTGTTCAGGCTCGTTCCAAGGTTTCTTGTGTTGAGAATGCATTAAGCTGTGTGGATCTATCAGGATGCAGCTTTTTTATCAAACTACTTTTTCATACATAAAGTGATTCTATAAAATAAATATTTAAATATGTCAAAGGCTGTGTTTTGTCATATTTCTTCACATGTGCTCTGTATCAAAAATGGACCATAAACCCACTAATTCAGAAAACTATGCCCTCCTGTCAGGCTTATGTGATGCCAAGGGCCAAAAAACAAGTAAGCTCAATGACTGGGATGTAGAGAAGAGGTGGATGAGAAGAATCCTTGCAGCTGCTTGTTAACAGTACAATCGAAGAATTGAGATAATAAGGATTTTAATTGTCATCTTCAGCAGCAACTTCGATGGGGCAAAGCTGCAGGATATTTTCAACAGACTCTAAAAAGCCTGTTTTTCTGTGGTCGCTAAAATGATACTCAAATCACGAGTGAGAGCCACGAAACTTCACCTCTGCCTGTCTCGCTGGATGAGCCTGGAGCCAGCTTCGTGCTGCGCTCCCTCGGCGGAGGCGGGGAAAGATGGCCCGGCTCGCTGGGGGCTGCCCCGCTCCCGGCCCGCCCCGCCCCCGGGCCCGCCCCGGCCACAGTTCG
>NW_005054578.1:161412-169076 GCF_000277835.1 Geospiza fortis
GAGCTGCTGGTGAACAACGCGGCCGTGGCGGAGCTGCAGCCGTTCCTGCAGGTGACGCGCTCGGCCCTGCAGCGGTGAGTGCCCGGGCCCGGCCCGCACGGCACCGCAGCTCCACGGGGAGCTCTGGGGCCGATGCCCGCCGAGGTCTCACCAAGCTCTGAACGTCAAAAACGGCGGCAGAGCTTTCCAGAAAAGGGTGGCACTAGAGGGGAAGCAGCTGGAAAGAACAAAGTCAGCAGCTGGTGTATAGACACACTGGACAGGCTGACATAGACACTTTTAGCAATGCCCAGTGGTCGACTGTTACTGCATATGTCCTTTTTCTTTACTGTCTTTTCATTCTTTACATCATCACCTTTCACCCCTTAAACAGCAAAAGGAAACAAAGCACTGGCTCTTACATCCATTTCTAAGTAGCCAGAACCTGCAGTGTCACCTCCAGAACAGCGGGGTGCACCTGCCATCCCGCTGGCATGCCATGAGAGTGCCTTCCTGCTCATCAGGCTCAGAGCTTCCAGTCCAGTTCCAGCTCGGTTAAATTAAAAGGTAGTTGTTGCTAAGACAATTCAGAAATAGAGACTACAAAGCCAGGTAAGGAAGCAAAAAATGGTCAGGGTGGGAAATTAAATTTGTTAACTACAATAACATGGCTTCTTTATTCTCTGAAAAGGTCCATAGTTTTGTTGTGAGTACGCTTTAGAACACAGGCTATCTTGACCACAGCCTTCTGAGAAAATGAGTCATGCTGTGTCCGTGTTAAAAATGGTTGTTGAGAATCTACAATAAAGGTTTGTGACTAGAACATCAAATGTATGGATTCTACTAAGATCGTTCTGCAGAACTGGCAGGTGGAAGCCTAAGGAATCTTCTGATGTGGCAAACAGAAGAAATGCTGCCTCTACCCACCTTACAGCAACTTTGCTTTGTAAATCTGTGTGAAGGGTTTGCTTGACCTAAGAGTTATCTGCCCTGGCTGAAGCCCAGGGCTCTGTTTAAACTTTGACAGAGGAATTCCATTACACTGCAGAAGAGCAGAGTCCTGTACAAAATGCACCTGATGCATGCATGTACCTCCTCACACACTGACAGGCTTGCAGCCAATGGATAGTTCTGGTTCATTGCTGAGATCCCACCTGACCATTCTGTCTCTCCTGACAACTTGGCATCTCTGTCCATGTCCTGGAGTATCACCAGTGTTTCCAAGAGAGCAGCAGCACTTGTCCTCTGCTGCCTCCCAAAACAGCTCCCTGCGCTGGGCTACAACCACTTGGTAACTTAAATTTGATTTATTTGTAGGTCTCTTGATGTGAATTTTGGGGCTGTGCTTCATGTTTCCCAGGTGAGGAAGAACTGTCACTGCAGCTGCCTCCATGAATAGCAGTGATTAAGCTGTTGTACATAGAGGGGTATGTGTCCACTGTGGGGCCTGAAAGGACTGCAGTCCAAAGTCAATCCAAGAAACTACACGTACAGGCCCTTCACACTCTTGCTTTGACTCTCTTGTAAGCAGGAGGCAGTGAGGGCTTGGTTCTTTCAGATGTTTTTGTTCTTTGGTCTACCATAATAGCCCAGCAAGATTCCTATGGAGTGAAATAATGATTTCTCTTGTTAGGATTCTGGCATTATTTATTTTTTTTCTCTCCTTCCCCTCCCAGATAGTTGCTCGGCAGATGATTGCACAAGGGGTGCCAGGGGCCATTGTGAATGTCTCCAGCCAGGCATCAAAGCGTGCACTGAGGGATCATGCTGTTTACTGTAAGTGTGTGCAGCTTTAGCAGTGCCCCTCTCAGGTTTGACCAGCTGGACACCCACAGTCAGCAAGCTGCCAGTTTTGGGCAGAGTGTTCCATAGCACCTCCAGACCAGGCGCTGTGCAGTTAAACATCTCTTCTTCCCTTCTCTTAAAGGTTCCACAAAAAGTGCTCTGGATATGCTGAGCAAAGTAATGGCAATGGAACTGGGACCCCACAAGGTAGGAGTCTGTGAGAGAAAAGTGTGAAAGCTGAACTTGAGCACAAGCACAGCAGTTGGATGAGGTTGTTTGTTGCTCCTGGTCCCAGATTAGGGTGAACACTGTGAACCCCACCGTGGTTATGACTGACATGGGGAGAATTAACTGGAGTGACCCTCAGAAATCTGCTGCCATGATTAATCGGATTCCCCTGGGAAAGTTTGCAGGTCAGTGATCTATGTCTGTCCCCAAGCTGTGCTCTGATGTTTTCTCCAAACCTGCCTTCTCACTGACATCACAGCCGGAAGTTGCTGATTTTTGGGCAAAGTGACAGCTCTGCTGAATGCCTTTTGGCTGAATTCCTGCAGTATTTGATGAGGACAGGGTGAGAATCAACCCTCCTCTCACTTTTTCTACAGCCTTCTCATCCTGGGACAAGTGAAATGAAATGAACTTGCTCTATTGTTCATAAACCTGACAGGGTGTTTGCTGTCACCTAAGCACCATTTGATCACAAGGACACTTTGATGTCCAGCTCTCAGCCACACTGTCCCAGACACTTCATCAAGCACAGTGTGAAGGCAGAAACACTTTCCAGCTCTAATTACCTGTAGATGTCAAAGGCAGACCTTTTTAAGTGCTTGTTTTTCTGATACACTTTGAGGTGGGCATCAACGTTCTCTGTGTTTGATTGCAGAGGTGGATGATGTGGTGAACAGCATTCTCTTCCTGCTGAGTGACAAGAGTGCTATGACAACTGGCAGCTCACTGATGATTGACGGGGGCTTTCTTGTCTCCTAAGATGAAACCTGCATTTCACACCTGGCCTCAATTTTCATATGAATACTGCCTACATGTAAACTGGATAGAAAACAATGACTCACTTCTTGCTGAAAGGGCAGCAGGGCTGAAGACTGTATTAGAAGTGAGGCAGAAAATCAGCTTTTCAAGGCTGCTATATAATAAAGCTCACATACACCTTCATGGAGAATGTTTATTGCACCAAATAAGGTTTTATCTTGTCACTCTACATGATGATTAGAAATTGGACCTCTCTTCCAACCCTGTTCCCCCCCCACAACCCTTCAGAAGCTCTCCCTGTTCCATCCAAATCCAGAGTCTGTCTGCATTTTCAGTGGGAAGGGAAAGAAGTTAGCAGACTCCTCACTGCTTCCTTTGTTGTCTTTAGTAGAAAAAAAAAAAATAGAGGCAACAACCCCAGCCCTGCTCTGCAGAGACTGGATTTTGGGGGGAGGCCCTGCTAAAGACTAATGGGGGGGAGCAGCACCATGCTGTCCTAGGGTCTGCACACACAAAAAGGCAAATGCATTGATTGCACAGAGCTGTTTCACTCACAGAGTTTGGCTAGTACCCAATAAAGCACCTAATGATACATTTTTCAGCTTCTTATTTACTTTGACCCCTTCCAGGGCTGGTTATGATTTCTTTAACAGTCTTAGGAACATTCTGCTAGAGCACCAGTTTGTTAACTGTTAGCCACAGCAGGCTGGGCAAGGAGACCCTGCCATCCTCCCAGCTACTCTTGTCTTTCAGCACCATTGAAATCAGCTCCCTCCCCACTCCCACCAGGATGTTCACCACCTGTTTCACCTGCAGGTTGAAAACAGGTGTTTCCAGAACAGGACGGATGTCTCAGCCCTTTCCACTTGGAGTTCAGGAGAGCCAAAACAGCTTGTTGCCTGAAGGAGCTACCTTGCCTTCCCTGCTGTACCTCCCCTGAGGGCTGTATAGTCCCCAGCTGCTCTCCTGTCCCCACTGCCCCTTCACATCAACACTGACGTTAAATCAAAGAGACATTTAAAAAACACTGACTTCGTACATGATGAAGGGCCCTACACATCCCAGCCCCCTTCAGAAACACCCAGCTTAATATGCAATCTGTCAGAGGATGACAGCATGCTGAGCCAACACCAAGGCCACAGCCCTCAAAACATGGTACACTTTTTGCCAGGCTTCTTCACAGGCGGTGGGCAGAGCACAGCCCGGATGGCTTCATCAAACACCGTCTTCAAGCCCCGCTGCGTCAGGGCAGAGCATTCGAGGTACTTTACTGACCCTGGGGAAAGAGAGCTGCAGCTCAACCACTCCAGTTCCACCACCACGCACTGTTGCTCACCCACACTCCCTGCCTGCTCACGAGACTCACCGATCTCCCGAGCCATGGCCAAGCCTTGGGGATAGGTGATGGGGGCCAGTTTCTTATCACGTAACCTTTCAATGGTGTCCTTATCATCCCTCAAGTCCAGCTTGGTGCCCACCAGGATAATAGGTGTATTTGGGCAATGGTGTCGGACCTCAGGGTACCACTGAAACAGAGAGGCATGATGAGAAAAGTAGTTATATGAGTGGCCATAACCATAAGGATGCATTTCTACCATTGGGAATGAAGAGGTTCACTACTGACATGGTGGCAACACCTGAACAGGATACTGCTCCTACAGTTCTGATAAGCTCTGCAAAAAGAGACTGGTGCAGATCTAATAATGAAGGCACCAAGACACAGAATCCTGACAGACACTGCCAGCCAACACTGCACAGTGCTTTCCTTAACTGCATGTTAGCTTCTAAGATATCCCTTATCTTAAAATACAGATTCAGAAAGGCAATAACTTAGCCAAAGAAGTCATTAATAAAAAGCAGGCTCCACTTAAAACCTGCGGACTATGATTTTCCCTCACCAAAACATTACTACTTGAAGTTTTGGGCTTGTAGGCGTGGTGCTGGGTGGGGCAGGGAATGTCACTGGTTCTTCCCTTCTACTGTTTCACCCAGGAGGAGAATACTTTACCTTAGCTCGGACATTCTCAAAGGAGGCTGGACTCACAAGGGAGAAGCAGATCAAGAAAACATCCTGTGCAGAAAGAAGAGGGTCAACTGTGTAGACAGAAGCAGCTAGAGTGAAGGGAGGCTGCAGAGGGAGCCTGAGAAAGGACAACCTCCTCCCACAAACAAGGGCTGCTGTGGCCTTAAGAAATTCTTCCCCATTAAGGGTGTTAAAGTAATTCAGAGAGGGAAGAAATGGACCATGAGTGTGTATGATTACATCTTCTTTCACAATGCTGGGCTCTGCATGTTAAGAGCCTGAGGCCTCAAACATCTTAGCAGCACTAAGGGCTTCACCAGCAGCACAGCTGCTTAGGAACTGCTACACCCGGAAACACTCCTAGGGCAGCCCAACGGGGATCTGCCCTGCTGAGAGAGAATGGGAACATGGAACTGGCTAGGCTGCACAGCAGCCCTACAGCATTCCTTCTACCTGAGCCTCCCTGGGGCACCCGTAACTCTTCAAACATCATTACAAAGAGGAGACTAGAACAGGACAATGTCTTAGGAGAAAATCAGCTGTGATACTTCTTAAACAACCAGAATTATGGGTGTAGCTGCAGGAACTCAGACTTTCCTCCAAGGAAAGAAGCATGTCTGTCTTTGGGAGCCTCCCTGTCCCTGAGAGGAGGCAGTCCCAAGGCAGTCCAAGCCCAGCACTCACCGTCTGTGGATAGGAAAGAGGCCGCAGCCGGTCATAGTCTTCTTGCCCTGCTGTGTCCCAGAGGCCCAGGTTCACTGGCTTTCCATCTACCATCACATTGGCAGAATAATTATCAAACCTGCCAATGAGGAGTCCCCATCAGTGACAATTTTGTGGTGACCTTCACATCTTTATACAGAATTCAAAGGGGCAGTGAATCAGGAAAGGATACTGCAGCACAGTTCCAGTGGGGACAATCTGCCTTCCTCACACACACAGCCACAGCCACAGCATCATCCTTACCCGTCAAGTTCACCGTCTGATTTGCAACAGCCACCTCCTCACACACAAACCAAACTTCTGCACACACAAGCATAGAGATCAAAAAGCAACTGAAGCCCAAGCCATTACTTACACGGTGGGAATGTATTCTCCAGGAAAGGCATTTGTGGTGTAACTGATCAGCAAGCAGGTCTTCCCTACAGCTCTGCAGAGGGTAAGAGTGACAAGCATAAAGAAGGGTACAACATGGAGCTCTAAGGCAGTAAAACTCACCCTTCCCACAATGAAAACACATGGTTAGGTAGAAAGCTACCACATGAGGAAAACAAACCTGTTGCAGGCTGGAATCCCCTAGTTGTCACAGACATGGCCTGAACTCAAAAGGTGCACCTTGCTTGATTGCTTCCTAGCCCTGCTCTCTACCACTCCTTTTCCCTACCCATTCAGCAAACCATCAGTCAAAATAATACTGGTTTCATGAACCAAGAGGGGGAATAAATTAGAGTTGTGTGCTGAGCTCAACAGATGCACAGTAATTCAGCAAAATGGATAAACAGTGAGGTTAAAAACATGCAACAATGCAGATCTGCAAGCTCCTCAGATACAGGAATTCAGTATCAATAAACACAAAGGAGAAAAAGTAAGTATCCATAAACAAAAATGGACTTTAATATGGACTGAAGGCAGTTTGGAAAAGATTAGTGAAAAAGGATAAAAATTCCAGCTCAGGGCTTTACTGAAGGTTGGTGGGATTGGTCAGCCCAGCAGTGGCAGCTGGCAACTGAGTGAGCACAGGGCCTTTAACCAGCTCTGCAGATTTCCTAAGCTTCATTGTAGGAACAGAGGAGACCCAGCAGTGTGAGCTACCTTTGTATCATGGAGAAAGCTGTGAACTGCAGACAACCTTCCAGAAAAAGACTGTGAGTGCCAGTGACAGGGAAAGCTGACTTTGAGGTGCCTGGGTGAAGCTGAATAGCTAGCAGAAATGGGTATCTCCTACCCAATTCTGCAGCCAGACTGACGTAAGAGAGGGTGTCAGAAGAGAGGAAGACAGTTGACAGTCTCCTGCACACACCAGCATGACAGAAAGCACAGGGAAAACAAACCACTATTACAACTTTTCCTTTGGATTGGGTCCCCTCAGTCTGAGAAGAAAGAAATTTTGTCATGAACCATTAGGCTGATTGGTCCAATTTCCTCCTGAAGTGTGACTTCAGTTTCCCACCAAACAGGGACACCTGTAATTCACAAAAATCTGTGTATCTATGTGTTTCTTTCAGTCTGCACTACTGATTTAGTCTTAAGGCAAAACACAGGACAGCAAACCTTCAGCTGAACTCCACTTGCAACATCCTGAGCTCCCAGTCACTCTCCCCTCTGCAATAAGGCTGTACTTTCTCCTACTCCCTTTTAGCCCTCACAGGCTGGAACCTGGAAGGCCTCACCACAAACGTGTATTTGAGGGGATGGCATGCATGAGAAAGGGTAAGTCTAGTCCCCGCCTAAGACCAGCTCACATTTAGGTCTGAGTACCTCAGCTCTGTTCTTGCTGAGGTGATCAGAAAAGTAAACTGGAATTGTGAGGAAAAATATGCAGGATGAACTAGGAAAGTTACAAAGCAGTACAAATCTAGTGCATGCCTGCATCTTGCAGGCAGATGAGGTCCCAGAAAAGAAGGCATTTAAGAAGAGCCTTAACAAAAAAGCAAAAAGGGTGACAAGGAGCACATGGTGAAACTAGAAAGAGCAATACATTTCACCTCAGAACAATCCACAGAGGACTCTGTCAGGAATCAAGCAGGTACAATGAAAAATAGCAAAATACCGGCACCCAAATGAAACAACAAGGAGACAAACGTAAAACCCAGGAGGAGCCTGTGTTTGCTAACCAGGCAGCACCCAAGTTCACGAACTACGAAAGGAGCAGGGTAGGGTTGCGGGGCCG
>NW_005054578.1:169780-180982 GCF_000277835.1 Geospiza fortis
GGGCGCTGCTCGGGCCCGGTCACCATACCGGGGCCCGCCGGCTCAGGGACAAAGCTTTAAACCTGGTTACGTTGTAGCTGCATAGCTCAGCGTCATCGGCCCAGAGCTGCCGAGGAACAAAGACGGAGCCGGGAAAACCCTGCAGGAATATGGCTTTTGGCTTCCCCCACCTCCCCTGCCAGCAAAAGAGGTAGCCACAGCAGCGGCCCTGTCTGCAAACAGCAGCCTTTGCTTTTACCTTATCTGTGGGTCTGCCCACCAGCCACAAACTAAGTGGCTATTGCCACAGGTTCTCTTGGTTTTGACTAGGGAACAGCTTTCCAGCTTCTTTGCTTTTATCTTAGTCCTGAACCAAAACCATCCCCATCTCATCCACCTGTAACAGCCTTTTAGCTGCAGGACAGGCTGACAGGGTCTTCAGGACAGCAACACAGCAGAAGGCCCCACCCTCCACATCAGCCAAACATCCAGTGTGCCACTGTCCAGTGCTAATGGCAAAATGCAAAAGTTCTTTATTAAGCAGAGCAAACCCCAGTATAAAAAAATGAACACAAAGCAAGTCCACACAGAAACTTTCGTTTTCCAGGCGTCTCTTAAAATATGTACTCTAAGGTATGTTCCCACCCCAAACTCACAGGAAGGACTCCCTCAAGGCTCAATACTGCTGGCCTGACAACAGCTCATGCTTTCTCCAGCTCAGGCTCTAGCAACCCTTCCCTTTCTCCAGGTCATGCGAGGACTTGCACTGTCAGGAGAGGAACCACCTTCTTCCCTTGTGCTCTGAGAAGCAACTCCCCAGTGTCACACCAGAAGCATTGCTCCTCTCCAGGTTAAGGCCACAGCACCCAGCTCTAGGAGCTTGAGAGGCCAGGAGAACAGTTCTGCCATTTGCCATTGTGCAATACGGGCCACAACATCTTCAGCTAAGGGCTGCAGCTCACAGTGAAGAAGCACAATCACCCGCTCACCTTTTCCCTGCCACTCACTGTTGCAGAAGGAGAACCACTGCCAAAGCCCAGCTGTCCCACAGGGACATGGACAGCACTGCACCCGAGCCCCTTGATGCACCTGGTTCTGTCTATGCCAACTGTGTTTCTACAGCCCACCAATATGGCCAGAGCCACAGAGGGTAAACAAGCAGAGAGGGCCCTGTCAGACTCTGCTTCTGTCTGTAAACACTGGGTGAAAAAGCACAAGTGGGTAATATCTGGTGTTTCCAGCAGTTTCAGGATCCCATTAGCAAGGCAAATTGCTCCAGCCCACAGGGAACTGTAAACACTCCTGTAAACATTCCTGTCGCTTTTTCTCACGTTTCTCTGTGAACAGCCCTGCCATCCAAACAAATGCTGCAGCAGGACCTTGCCAGGGAACACGGGAACCTCCCAGTAACCCCCTGCATCAATAGGCTGTGGCAGTGCAGGGAAGGGGGCTCAACATCATGGATTCAGAACCACAGGCCTGGACAGTTGTTTCTTCCTCTCCTTCATGCTGTCAGGAGGAAGATTTCTGAACAGCAAGAGCATTTGACTATTTGCAAGCCTTTGTGTCACCCCACTCTGACAGAACTGTCCATTTAGGGAGAAGGAGTTGTACCTGAATTGTCACCCTTTCCCTGACAGCAAGCAGATATTTGGATCCTCTAAGCCACAGTCTCACTTCCTAGAACTGTGGGTTCCCAAGGGAGATCCCTGCACATATGCCATGATGGCATTCTGCAAGAAACTTGCTCGCTGGGCCTCCTCTTCTCTCATCCTGGAGATCTCAGCCTCCTTCATTCTCAGCTTCTCCAGTAGCAGAGAGATCTCACCCTCCTTGTCCAGCAGTGTTTCACGGTGATTACTGGATAGGGCTGTGAAAAAGCAGCATTAGTAAAGAAAATCAAGGTATCCCTGGAAAAAACAGGAGCAGGCCAAAGGCAATGGAAGTGCTACAGCCAGCAAGCACACAAGAGGAGCTGGATGAGACAACATGAGAGGTTTTGCACAGGCAGCAGGCACACTTCACTGTGCAGGAAATCCAAATTTTGCCTGCTATGCAGCTTTGGGGTGGTCATCTGAGTCTTGGTCTCTACAAAATGAGGACAGGAATCCCTGTAAATACACATGGGTGGAGAGTACAACTCATAGGTGTACTCACAGGCAGGAAACACTTGCTGTCACTACCTGTGAGCACAGCTGAGTTCCAGGCCCAATGCAGGGTAACTCAGAGTTACCATTTGAGAAGCAGGAAAGGACCCATCACCTTTCAGCTGTCTTTCCAGAGCTGCAATCTTCTCTCTCAGCCCATCCTGGGCTGTGCGTTCAGCCTCCAGGTGCCCAATCTGTTCTTGCAATTCCACTTTCACCTTATTTAGCTCTGTCACTTTCTCCTCTTCCTTCCTGTCCACGTACTGACACACAAAGACAAATCCAGGAACAACCAAACAACTTCAGCAACTTGTTCTGGCCCTGTGGTGACTATCTCTACTCCAGTCCAAACTACCTGCTGAAGTTCCTCCAGCCTCCTCTTGAGTCCATCAGCATACAGGCTCAACTGTTTGGCTTTGGCTTGGGCCTCAGCAACCATTTCCTTTTGCTTAAGGCAGCAGTTCTGAGCTTCATCCCTTGACTCGGTCATCAGCCGCAGCTTCTCTTCTAGGTGTTCTAGGCGTTGCTGCTGTAAGACACAAA
The DNA here is from genome assembly GCF_000277835.1 of Geospiza fortis. NCBI lineage: Eukaryota > Metazoa > Chordata > Aves > Passeriformes > Thraupidae > Geospiza > Geospiza fortis. Next base: position 172,450 of record NW_005054578.1, read on the forward strand.
GGAAAATGAAAATTAAACAGTCCCACTTCATTTCTGTGAAGAGATTTTCCCCTCTCTGTTCCTAATACAGTGAACCCTTTATTGAGTCAACTGGTACTGACAAGCAGAGGACACAGTCCTGCTCCTTGCACTCGGGAGTGACTCCAAGCTGCTTCCTCTTGCCAGGGAGGCTGGCAGAGACCAAAACACTCAGCTGAGAAACAGAGACAGGTCCTTGGCAGATGCACGGATGTCACAGCCAGTGTTTACAGCCAATGCTCCACCTTCACTTCCTCCATCCCTCAAATGGCTCTGCAGCACCACTGCATGCAACCCAGCAACTGCTGGATCCCATATGTCAGATTTCTATGTCTGTAATTCGATGAAGCATTTTCTTTTGTGATGCTACAAATAAGTAAATATTCTAATAGTTTTTGTGTATTTTCCTCATCCCTTGTTCTGTTTCACTATTAATATAGTGAATATTAATTAATAGTTATATCCTATAATATAGGATATTAACTTCATTGACATTTTCAGAGACTTCAATACGACAGTGACTTAATTTACCTAGCAGCAGTAGCCACCTGAAGAAATTTCTCAGTGTTAGAGGAACAGGAGCACCCCATTAAAGTTGTCATTAAAAAGAAGGATCAACATCTGGCCGTTGGCTTCAGATGTTGGCAACTTAAACTAAATCTGCCATGACAATATTGACATCAGTTCTGTTAGTACTGAAGACAGCTCAAATTATACTTTTCAGGGCTCCCTCCTCAGCAATCACACCATTTGTGGGTCAGTAAAACCCAGAGAGGAGTGAATTAGCAGCTCCCCAGGACTAAGACATAGCCTGGGTAGCCAAACCACTTCATTCCCACAGCCAGGTCTGTCCTTACCTCCTCCAGGCGTGCCTGACTCCGCACTTTTATCAATTCCTCCTCTGCCCGTCCTCGCTCAGCTAGTGCAGCTGCTTTGACTTGACTCAGCTCCTGCCACAGGAACATGGAAAATCGTTCCAGACAGAGAAGCTGCATTACTGCCACACTGACCAGGAGACACGAGCAGCTTCCAGTCACAGACTATAAAATGACACAGCTCTCCTCACTCAGGGGCAGCAAAAGCAAACAAAGATACAAACCCTTCCTCAGTTCAAGACTGCTATCTAAGTTCAATGTGAATTTCTATTGGCTAAACCTTTCCAAAAAAGGGAATAGGAAAGAGCACTGCTGGATGTAGCTGGGGAAATAGATATGGATGAACATGCTACACTACTTTGTGATAACATGAGAATCCTGTAAAGTCAAATCTTAGTAAGACTCTAACCATGTTCAATGGAATCCTCATTTTTGTCCAATCTGAATTTACAAGTTTCTCCTTGGAACCTTATTTCTTAGTCCAAAGCAGTAAAAATAATTTTAGCTGGTATACTGCTGTTTTCTGTTCCCCCTTACAGAACATGAGAATCTTTACAAAGGTCTGCAGTCATAGACTCCACAAAGCTTTCCTGGCAGCCTTCTCTGTGCACTGCTATATGAGTGTTCAAATGTGCCCAGAGCACTTTTTCTCACCTCGTCCAGAGATATCCTGATGGCCTCCAGCCTCTGGATCCTGTCATGCATGGAACGTTCACTGGCCTCCATTTGCTGTGCCACACGATCCACCTGCAAAGCAGCAGAAACCAGCAAGTGACAGAAAACCATTCCACCTCCAGGCAAAGCAAGCAGCAAGACTACTCATCATGATAGTGAAGCATCCTCTCACTGATCCACCTACCAGCAAAGCAAAATTCTTACCTCTCCCAGAACTCCACAAGGAAACAGTAGTACAGATGGAATCTGCCCTCTAGAAACCAGGAATTCTTAGACAGAGATCCCTCCCAGGCCACAAGGAGGGAGTCCAAGCTCTCATTGTCAAGTGATACAAAACATAACAGATTCATTTTTTAGCTGTAATGTTGGTAAAATCTTCCTGGCCTGTGACTTTTCTTAAAAGATTTCAATATATTCAGAGAAATCTATTAGTATAATTTTATTTTGGAGAGATTTCAAACCTCAGTAACACTGCAAAGATAATTGGTTGCAGTCTGTTGCCCTGTCCACACTCAGACACAACCCCCTTTGAAACATAACAGAGAAGGAACTAGCATGCTGAGCCCCGTTAAAGGACTGCTTGTGTATAAGCAATTAAAACATTCAAATGTATTTATTTCAGAAGCTGGAAAATATTCCTCATTTGTAGCTACCTCTGTGCACAGACCAACACAAAGGCCATCCTCCCAGCCTCTCTTGTAGCATCACATACCACTCTGGCCCATACTCTTGAAAGCTAGAAAATTTAACTAGCTGGTAGAAAGTCTTGTGATCTCTTCAGTCAGACTTTGCCTGAACAAATGACCCATTAATCCCACAATAAATCTGAGCCCACTAACTTCTAAACTTTTTTAAGAGCACATTAGAGCAAACAATGACCTCCACTGGTGATGCATGTCAGGACCAAAGACAGACTCACCAGGATGCTGCAGAAACCCCACCCTTACCTCTTTTACCCGAAGGGATTCCATGTCTTCAAGGCTTTGTTTAAATCTTCTTTTCTCCATTTCCAGACGTTCTGCAGATTAAAAGCAGGCGTATCACAACTCTGGCATGCCTGCCACACAGCTGTATTCATACTTTTTCACACTCTGCCAACCCTTTCTCCTCGGCTGCCTGTGCAGGAACAATGATCCCAACCACAGGTGTCCCCAAGCTGTTTCTACTCCCCCACTCACCTTCAGCCTCCACAGCCCGCAGCTTCAGCTCTGCTGTTGTGTTGTTCAAGTCTTGTTTCACCTGGAACAGCTGATCCTGCTGAACTCTGCACTTCCTCTCCAACTCATCCACCTACATAAGGAAATTACCACCACAAAGGTTCTTCTTTTCCTATTAGCACAAAAAGTTGGCTGTACAGGACAATGAAGTGACACCCAACCAAGGATCAAAGTAGAGACCATAACACCTATGGAGCAGATGTTATACATGTTCAGGTGCCGCTTCTCAGACTTGGACTTGGTTTCCTACCTGATTTCTCAGCAGCAGGTTTTTCTCACTGGCAGCAGACAAGTCATGCAAAAGCTTGCTTTCCCGATCAGCACCTTCCTGCAAACAGAACCAAAATTAAAAACCTGTACTCTCCCTAGTTCTTGCACTACCAACCTGAGCCAACCAGCATCACACCCAGCTAAGTCCAACCTACACCATAAATAACAGGGCTCCTCATCACACCCGGTAACTATCTATCTAATTTACACAAGAATTTTTGTCATGATGGCTTTAGCTAAGCAGTAATGGTAAAAATCATGCTTGCCTATTGCATCCAGCATCCCTCAAATCTACACAAACCAGTTATAACCTATAGCCCTGCTCCCAAACGTAACTCGGACTTATCCAGCTCACCTGCTTTTGTTGCTGGAGCTCCCTGAAGTGGCACTCAGCCACAGAGTTTTGTTCCTGTTTCACGGCACTCAGCAGCTCTCCCAACGTGTGCACCTTCTGCTCAGACAGGGCCAGGGCAGCTTCAGTCATCTGCAGCCTATAAAGAAAAGCACTTTACGGAGCCTTTTCCAAGGCAGACACTGCAGCAAGCTCTCTATGCCACCTGGTACAAGGTGCCAATGTCCATCTCGCAGTAGGTGAAATCAGGCTACCTAAATGAGGCATTTTCTGCTTCTGGGAAAAGGACACCACTGACCTCTGTACACAGCAGCACTGCAGTGACCTGGGACTTCCCAGGGCCCAGTGTGCTGGTGCCCCTTGCATTTGCCCTGCACTGTCTTCCACGAGCCAATTTCCCTGGCCAAACCCCTCCAGGATTTGCCTGCTCCCACAGAACAAAGCTGGCTATTTTGTATCACTGCAAAGTTGTTTACAATTACAGACAGGATTTTAAATGTGAGCAGCAGAAGCAATTTACTTGTTCTGTCCAAGAGGGACATGTCCACATCACTGCACGGCATGAAACACTGCCTTTACCTGGCAGAATTAAACTAGGCAGGCTCAGCAGTGTTTGAAGTCAAACCACGGCCATGTGCATATGGCTCTGCATAATCTAACACTTCTTTTGAGCACCTCTTCCTCATTGTTCCAAAGCCAGGCTGCTCCATACCTGCAGTGGTTCCCAGAGAACACTGTCAGCTGCCAGGGGAAACAGGCAGAGATTCCTGCCAGGCTGTAAACCATGCAAGGAACATGTCCCCATCCCATGTGCACAATCCTTTTTCTTTCTTCCCACCTTCTGTAATTCACTTGCTCTTACACCAATGTAGTCATTTTACTTAAAAGCAAGCTAAGTATCTAGTGTGGCAAACTCAAAGGCTTAATCTGACTGTAATTTCTGGATATCACTGCAGAACTAACCAAACATAGTAATCCAGCTACCCTACAAGATTATCCCCTTTCTTAGAAGCTCTGCTTAGCACTGCTTATACAGCACAAACAGTGGGAAGACAAAGGTTTTCCTGCTCCATACTTGGTTTTCAGTGAATTCATAATGGAGTACTGCTCATCCAATGCTTCCTGCAGCTGGCTGACTCGTGCTACAGACATTCTGCATTTGGGAGGAAAAAAAAAAGGAAAAAAAAAGGTGGGTAATTTCTGCCAGGAAATGGAGAGTGCTCAATTCTGCCATCAAAGAGCAGAAAACATTTAGAATCTAACTCACTTCTCACTCCTGGCTCTTTCTTCTTTCTGCTTGTCTACAGTATCCACAAAATCCATGAACTGTGAGCAAGGCAAAACTCAGTGAGAAAATTAACGGCATCAGCTACAAACCTTTACATTTCTCATCTTTCTCTTCCCAGCAACAGCTGAAGATATGTCAAGCCACTCTACCAGAAGCAAATTGGAAGTCTGATTTGTTTATTAGCACATCTGAATAAGGTCATCAGCTACAGGGACTCTGCATCCCAAAGTGTCAAATGGAAAAACAGATCTCTAGGTTTACACCACTTGGAAAATATCAAATTGCAAAAGAAGAAACGAAAGCACAAATAACCAAAACTCCTCCAGAACCCAGAGTAAATATGTTCAACAGGGATGTCCATACTCACACTGTCACTTGAATAACCCAGCTCAGAGGACTGAGCCTCAAGGTACTAAATCATGCTGTGTGCCTGCCCATAAAAATGCATGTGCAACTTCAGGTGCACAATAATACTGCCACTGAGTGTTCTGGGGGACCTCAAGGGAAAGCAAAGGATTCCAGGTACCCCATTTGATCTGCCAACATCTGCTGACCTGCTTGTTCTTCTCATCCTTCAGACTCAAAACCTCCTTGCTGAGGATGTTCACTTGGTTCTGGGCCTCGCTTAGGATAGCCTCACGGTCTTGGTTGTGATTCAAGGCTTGTTCTGATGCAGAGAGAGTAGGAGAACACGCACAAGCTTCTAAAGCAACAGAATAGCAAGCACTGCTGGAAGAGACAGCACTCAGGATGACCACTGGATATCACAAGCACCAGGACAGTTGCCCTTCTCAGGCTGGCCCACATAGAGATAGTCCCACCTTACATCACAAGGTGGGATGGGATCAAAGAGAGCAGTGTGTGCGGGGTAATCAACACCTCAGCCTCAGGAAGGCTGTTAACACTGCTGTGGGCAGGACAATGACACAGGATCTGCTGCATAAACCACATCAAAACCTGGCTCATCAGAGGCAAACTATGAGCAAGTCTCAAAGTCTCAGGTTCTCCCACATTCACATGGCACATCAATCTCTAATAACTCAATCCAAACTTTTTTTTTTTTTTTTTTCACTTTTGCCGGTCAAAGTGACACTTCCAACTGGATTAGCCCCCACTAAAGGACAAGAGAAGGTGACATAGGGCACTGTGGAAATGCTATTGAGAAAGGGAAGGAAAGAGGGTTAGCTCTCTTCTGGAGCAGCCAGTGCCCTATATCCCCCAAGTGCTGGACTGGGAAAGGAGTTAAGTGAAGTGATTCATTACTGTACACACATCACACTTACCCACAGCTTTCAGGATGTCACCAGGAACATTGTTCCCTGCCAGCTCCAGCCTCTTCAGGGTCTTGTTGCTATGCAAGCAGTTCAGCAACGCTCGGCCACCCAGAAGCCCAATGTTATTCCATCGCAAATCTACACAGAAAGCAAACTTTTCACCATGGCAGTCACATCTGCTGAGACCCCAGATGGTCCTAGCACAAACACAGGTGAATACTGTGGCCCCTTTCAAGATGAATGAGAGGGGGAGAAAGTGACAAAGCAGGAAAGGCAAAGATAAATCTTTAGTAAACTGCAGGAAGCCATGACAGTTACAAGTCTGTGTCTCACATTTGGCTCTCACGAGCCTTCCTTCCACAGACAGAATCCGTGGATGAGAAAGAATCAGCGACAAAAGCCACATTCTCCTGAAATTCCAGCAAAATTCCATATAAGGACAAAAGTGAGTGTGAATTAAGTATCAAAAGTCTGTCATGAGGCATGCCACAAATAGGAATGAAAACACTTCTTCCTCCACTAAAGACTGTTCTGCCCCAAGTACACAGTTTTTCATCTGTAGGTTTGGATCCAGAGATTCCAGTTTCAGTTCCCACTCTCCAAAGGCCACGGGGCTGTGATCACTCCCTGCATAAAGCCATCAAAGCACTCCAAACTGCCAGGAATTGGGAATGACACCGGCCAGTTGGAAGAAATCGAGGCAAGAAACCTGAAGACACATGTGTGTTTGCATGCACGTATGTACACATGGGCAAAGAACTCTTACCCAGCTCCTGAAGGCTGTTATTTTGTGTCAGTGCAATGGCCAGCTCTCCAGCCCCTTGATGGTTAATCTGGTTATTGCGCAGATCCAGACGTTGAAGAAAGTTGTTTGCCCTCAGTCCTTGGCAGAAAAAGGAGAAGCCTTCCTCCCACATGCCGAGGCTGTTCCATTCTAAGGTCAGGCTAGGGAAATCAGGCAGGATTGGTGTTTGTGGAGTCAATGGTCAGCTGTGTGAACTTGAACGACACACGGATCATTGGCACACCCGGTCACACACCCAGCTCTGGGAGCAGACTCGGCTTCAGAGAGCAGGATGCTGCCAGGGCCCAGCATCCTCCAAAAGAGCACCTCCACTTTTCGTGCCTTTGCCCGTCCCACCCCTCACAAGAAATTGCACCACTTGGCATTCCTCCCACCCCAATAAAAAACACCCTCAACCCTTTTCAAATGTTGGGCTCCATCTGGCGGGAATAGCACAGAGACAGATACATTTTTTTACCTCCTGATGGATTTGTTCTGCCTAAGAAGTTTTCCCAAAGCCTCAGCTCCCATGGTTCGCAGGTTATTTCCCTGAAACAGAAGCCCCAGGTGATCAGCTAAGCCTCTCCCAGTCCACCTAGACCACGAACACCACCAGACACATCCCAGCTATAACGCAAATTTAGTTGGGCAAAAATAGTCGAATCAACATTTGTTTCACATATCAATCAGGCTTCCAAAAAATTAAAAACCCTGGAGGAACGGTGGATCCATACACACCACTGGTCTTATGAGGGCACCATGACTGAGAGTTTGCAAAAATCACAGAATAGCACAGGAACAGCATGGACCACGATGGGGCAGAAAACAGCAATTCTAGATAAAAACTATTTTAACACACTTCATTAGGAAGGACTCTGTTAATACTAGCACAAATGAGTAAGAAAGTTATGATGCAGTTTGTGACTGTGGAAATAGCTGTATGCCAAAGGAATACAGACAGAAAGTCACTCTCAGTAGAGAGACAATCACACCTGAAGGCAGATGCTTAGTTCAAAGCACACACAAGTAGAACAGCTTGTACTCACTGATCAATACAGAAATCCCAAAAAAGCCTACATATGCCTCATCTGCCCAAGCAGCAACTGACAAAAGGTACATAGCAATAGCTTCCTATAAAAATAGAGTAACTGAATAAAAGTGGATAAAGATGATTTGCAAAGTAACTTCAGAAAATTGTGACATGGTGTTAACGAGTCAAGGAATGAGTCGCTTGAGAACAAAAAGCTTACAGAAGTATGCATCTTGTTGAACAATCCTGCACCAGGACTGTCCAGTTCTCTTTCTCATTAAGCCTGTGCTTTTTCCTTCTCCACCATAGAACAGTTAATTCTTTTCAAACTCACCTTCAGATCCAAAGATTTGACTGTGGTGTTGGCGCAAAGACCATTCAACAAAAGTCTTACACCTGAGCAGAAAAAAAAAAAAACCAAAACTGTTTATTTCATCTGCGAAACTCTCTGCCTAAACCAGCTATCATCCCAGCTTATCACTCTGCTAAACAGCCAGCTCAGGAGACGTGGCTGCGACAAACAAACTATTTGATAAACTGCCACGGCTGCTGGAAAGCTTAAGCCTGAGCTTTCAAGGCACCTTTTTATTCTCAAAAAGGTGTCGGGGCAGAGAACTACCTGTCAGGTTGTACATCTACCCGACTCAGCCCTGAAAAATCCCCACGTCTAGAGAGGCTCTGCGGGCTCGGACGGGCTGCCCACGGAGCCCCCTCACTGCGGGCCACTTTAACCGGCCGGACCGTCCCGTC
>NW_005054578.1:181799-190701 GCF_000277835.1 Geospiza fortis
ACAGCGGCCCGGGGCCCCGGCCGGAACGCCCCAGGTGTGACAGCTCCCGGACCTCTCTCACTGCCCTTCCCTTTCTTTCATTGCGCTGCAGAAGCAGCGGCACGGGCAGCTCGGCAGGCCCAGGCAGAGGACCTGAACAAGGTGGATATTGAACAGCTGGAGAAAGTATTGCCACAGCTGGTATGTAACTGTGGGCCTGAACTGCATGGGAGCAGAACGAGGATACAGGCTGAACAGCCTAATCCTCGTCCTTTCGGGAGTTGTTTTGAGAACCCAGCCTCTGTCCTAACTCGCTTGCTGCTCTTTCATTGCAGCTTCTGGATTTCTAGAGGCCTCCTGAAGCACATGTCGCCTGTCAGCAGACAGTCCTGGCCTGACATGTGTCTCAGCCTCAGAGACACTCTGGGACAAACAGTCTCAGCTTTTTCTTCCACTGCCATTTTGTTTCTGTTTCCTCTCTCCTGTACCAAGCACAACACAGCCCAAAGCAACAATGCTGTCAGATACCATTTTTGAGAAGAGGGTGCCACAGGCTTAATTTGTTCAGCTGAGTACATAACTGGTTTCCATCTTGCTGCCTTACTCCTGTAACAGAGGCCTGTATTTCCCAACATGGTAAGAAGCTGTTGCTTTCTCAGCTAATGTGAGAAAGAGGTGCTGCTTCGAAGAGATGCATGGAAAGACTTAATGGCTGGAAATACCACCCAGCCTTCAGGCTCTCATTGCCTCAAGCAGGCAGCTGTAACAGCAACTCCAGGTGCAGCTCCAAGCCTTCCTAATAAATAGGTCATTAACAGGAGCTTAGTCACAGGCTCTTGCCAAAAGCAGGTAACTGATCTTTATTTTATAAATAAACAGTGTCCCTCACTACCTTCCAGCATTTCTTGGGCTGTGACATCAAAGAATGCTTGAAACCTTTTAACCATTCAATATTCTCCTCAAAGGCTGCTCCCCCTCTGCTATAAATTTGTTCTCACAAAGAAACATCAGTAAGTTAAAAACAAGTCTCCCTTCCTTCTTTGCTGCAATTCATCATCAAAAGTCAAGTTGCTTCAAAGACTTGCAGAGCTTCCCCCTCACCCACCCTCTTCCCTAAATCTTTGTAGGACGAAAGGAAAAAAGGACAAAATAACAAACAGCATGTGTGAGAATCCCACATCACGGGACAGCCTGGCCCCTCTGGCAGCGGCGGGGGGGGGCACTGTGAAATAAGAAACCTCACACATGTGGGCAGGACCCAGGAGCCCGAGTGGCTTTGCTGGAAGTGCAGGGCTGGCTGCACAGAGGGCTCCGGCCGCTGCCCTGCTGTAGTCCTTGGCTCAGGAGCAGCTGTGACAGGCTCAGTGGGTCACTGTGCACTGTGAGCTAGGCGCTATCAGGGTCATCCCTCAGGCCAACCACCATGAAACCTCACAAAAACTGCCGCTCCAGTACACGTTCTGTGGCAGTACCAGCCTAAGCAGTGCCCAGCCCTCAGCACCACAGCTTCTCAGCCAAAACAACTGTTCAGCTGTACAACACATGCAATGAAGGAACTGACCTAGTTCAGTGTTCAGCCCCACCACCACTGGTAAAAAAAAAAGCCAATAGGAAAAAAAAAAAAAAAAAGCAAGTGATACTACCTTTGAATGCCCTAAAACCACAGGGATGAGTTTGAGTTCAGCTACTATAGCGAAGTGATACTGAAACAAAACCAGTTCATCAGGTATCTGCAGGTACTGCTCTTCAGCAGGGCAGGAATCCCTGTAGCAATCCCTCCTTTAGTGAAGAGCCCACCATTTTAAATGTGGGGGGGTCCTGTCCCCCTTAAAGAATTCACTCCTACTTCCTTGCCTTTTCCAGATTTCAGGTCCCTGTCTCTGCCTCCACCCTGACACCTACTGAAACAGCAGTCCCAAAGATGCTGCCCTAAAAAGGCTCAAGATCCTTTCCTGACACACAGAGAACTGCTGATGTGGACATCCACAGTAAAGCAGCAACTGAACAGCAGCAGCTAAAAGTAACTCTTTGTATAGGGAAGGGGAATAAGACCTCTTGTCTAGCTATTGAAGGTAGCAATTTTTCATTCTTGTGGTTAAACTGGGTTTGATGCACAGCTGAGTTACACAAAGGACAAGCATGGGCAGAACTGCCTGAGGGAACACAGTCAGCAATGCAAAGCCCTTACACTTAACCCATGAAACTGCCCCAGGAATACTGATATTGCTGCTTGTGTACCTAAACTTGTTTTTCCATGTCAGGTACTTGCAGGGAATAGTTATGGACCTAACCCTTTACAAAACCTGACATAATTAGAGCAGCTAAGAAAATCAGTTAAGCAGATCATAATATTTGATGTCACCTGTGCTCTTCAAAAAATAAGGACTAGCACATCCGAAGGCACACTGCAACTTCCTCCCAACCACACTGCTTCTGCATATTCCAATCCTGGAAACCAAAAACACCAGCACAAGTATTTCACCACCTATCATTAGCAACAGCTCCTGGTTTCCCCACAGGATATCCTGTACAAATTCAGCAAGGCAGCTCTACTTCTGATTTGTGTGACATGAGTAAGCCCGACACAGCACGTGAACCAAGATACCGACAGTCCTATGCAGCGTGGGCTCAGCCCACACTTAATCCACTACAGAGTAATAAACTTTAAACATTATTTGACTGTTTTTGGTTTTTTTTTTTTTTGTTTGCTGTGGTATGTCTTTTATAGCCTATCAAGTGGCAGAAGGGCTTGCTTTCCACAGGGAGGGTTGAGTGCAGGAGCTGTACACAGCGCTCTCACGTTCCCTGTTCACGTCTGGGTGTCAAATAAGAAATCAATCAATTTTTTTGCTAAAGTATTCTGCACTCCTTCTGCTTTGAGTCTCCTTCTTCCACCTTTCTTTCATGCCTCCCCCTCCCTCCAAGTTTCTTCAAAGCATCTGTGAGCATTTGGAAGTAATTAGACCTGAAGGGAAATGTTGGCCAGGCAGGGAGACAATGACAAGTGCCAGGAACCCAGGGTGCCCTTTCTAGCCACTTTGAAGTTCATTCAGATGGTACAAAGCTCCGTTTTGCTTTGTTGAAAAAAAATGGGAGGAAGGGAACGAGGCGTGACGGGCCAATTGAAAGGAGACCAGGTTCCTGTGAACTGACAGACACACCAAGTGCCAGGGCAAGAAGATATTAAAGGCACTGACCAAAAGGGCCCCCGTGGCCACTCTGCTTTATTACACCTACAAATTGTGCAGATGGACACGTAGTGCAGGCAGGAAACAAGGGAAATGGAAAACATGGTATTACTGTACCATGGAACCCCAGCTCTCCACAGATCACTGATCCATGGAGAAGACTTCAAATAAAACCCAGCACCATGACTACCATGGCATCTCCAGTGTAAGGGCAATTCTAACCAACATTCGTCCTCCCACGTCTGCAGGAGACAAAGATCTGGACTGGGCCTTTTCCCTGTACACCAACTGCAGTGCAGAGCACAGCTACCCTGCTCTGGGAATACTCAGGCCACCAATCAACTGTCATTTGAAGAGACCCTTCAACTGGATGTTTTTTCCTTGGCTGAAACTAATTACAGATGGTAATTATACACAGTGAAAATAAAGCTAGAGCTTAGGGCAGAAACAAGCTCAACACGCATTCCATGAACAGACACCTGTGTTCCTTGTTAACAAGATTCTGGCAACTGCACACAAAATGAGTGCAGCAGCTCAGGTGCTTCACAGGAAAGTTCACTGATCTGAACTGGTTTAAGTAACTTAAGTGCTTCCTCTTCATTCATTTTCCAGCCATCTGTGTCCAGAATTATCAGCAGCACTAACCCTAATCACTAAGAAGCAGGGAGAAGTCTTGTTCTAGGCACCACTTAACAATTATAGGTAAAGCTGAACTAGATTTTATCTTGCCACTAGAATACAGGCTAGACTCAAGTGATCTCTGAAGGTGGAACTGAGAGGATTTGAATTTAAAAGTATGGATAGAAACAAAGTTCTTCGCAGAAAGTATATAGGAATCATGTCCCCCTTAATTCTCTATTCTTATTATTTGCATGCAAGAAACCTTAAATTTAACGTCTAACCTTGCTTCTGTAGTCACAAAGACCACAAGTAGGCCCTGCACTCCTCCACCATCTGCAACTGGTATCTGAAATAGCCATTCTCTTTTTATAACTAATGTTCATACAGATTAGATCTCTCCAGGGCCACCAAGACCTTTTACACATTCTTAGTAAGTTCATGGAGAAGAGGGCACAGCTGACAACTCAGTGATCCAGCAGCCCAGGATGCTTCATCTCTTCCCACCTACAAAATAAACACAGCACCATTAAAACACTTCACATGTAATTATCACTTACTCATTTCTCAATAAAACAAGAAAAAAAATTACAATGGACACTTGGTTGCAATCTTAATTATGGAAAACCTCAACTGGTTTGCAGTGAAGATTAAAAAGAAGACCAACTAAAAAAATTAAGAGAAGTAAAAGTACTAAGACTACAGCAGCAAAAGGAAAGTTATGCCAGAGATTTAACAGATTACATGGGCCCTTGGTATGTAGAATACCCTGCCTATTAGTATTTGAACTACACTGGCAGAGTGTAGAGCTCAGCATACCAAGAGCAGAACACAGTTAAAAATGCTACAAGCATATGGATTAGGTATCAGACTTCCCAGTGTTCAGAATCTGCATTCATATACTTCTCCAATGAAGGCTGAGGTTCAAGTCACCAACAAATTTGTGACTGACAAGCAGTGAACCGAATGTCCCGCAAGCATAAGCTGACATCTGCAGCAATACCATCAATATCCAGCATGTTTGGCAGAGAGGAGGCTGCCTTTTGGGGCAGTTCAGAAGGAGCAGAGCTCTCCTATGATTCATTGATACCTGGAAGCTTCAGCCATTTGGGTATTTTCCCAGGGGCTTTTCTAAGCACTTGTGGAGCTCCCTGAGTGCTGGCTGCTTCTGGCTGCTCAATGGTCTCTTTGTCACTTCCCACTTCCGGTGCAGAGAGGGATGGAACCACTAATGCTAAAGTTGATGAAGCAGAAGGAACTAATGATCTGGACAAACATCAGAGAAAGGAAATAAGCAAATAGAATTAAGCTTCATTTTTCATAATAGCCCCCTGTACCTCAGATTGAAAAAGCTCTTCTTTTTCCATGATAGAAGCACAAGTATTTACTTAAGTCACTGAAATCCTACTTTGCAAAGAACTCACAAAGCTATGAAGTCGAGTATGACACTACGACTGCTTCTGGACAGGAGGAAGTCCTAGTATCTTCAAAGCACTTTTCTTTGTAGTAAGATGGGCTCATTTAATCCTTCCCACTCCTGAAATACTAAGATATTTGCAACTCTACTCAACCCCAACATACCTGGCTACCAATAAATCAGCAGCAGCAGGAGAAACTGCAGAGCTCAGCAGGTCTGATTTCAGGTAACAAGCTGTTTAGAAATGAAATCAAATAAATCATTTGTTAACATAGATACATCAATCACCACAGTATCACATAGCTCTCAGCTCAAAAAATACCAGCTGTATACTACAGTAAACCTAGATCACCTTCCTCCGAATGACACAGAACATTACTAAACCATGCCAGTTTCTTTCACGACTCAGAGGTGTTCTATTTCATCATTCAAACCTCAAGACCTTGACATTTTCTTTCAGTGCTCATCTCAGGAACTTTTCTGTGAAGCCCGGCATCCTTTGGGCCCTACAGGGATTCTAAGCATAAACCAGAGATGCCAAAGAACCTAAGACTCAGATCTGCTCTACCATCTCCAGCCAGTCCACTACCACAGGAGCTCTGCAGAAGCATTCCATAGACATTTGTCTGAGTAACATTTTCAATGGGATTTTTTTTCCTATGGAGTCATTCTTCCATCATTCTTGATCCCAGGGCAGACAATGCCCACTTCCCAGCCTATCAAATCCCATAACAGAGGTACAACGTCTACATCTGTGCTCAAGGTAACTGACCAAAACAGCTCTGAAGAGCTTTTGCCAGTCAGAATGGGGACATTCATCCCCAAGGACTGCAGTTTCTTTTGACAGAAGAACTCTGACAGAAAGGATGCAATACTGACTCTACTGCAGGAACTATACAGTCAGCTGCATGAGAAAGGAAATGCACTCACCCCTGTGCTCCTCGGATCCAAAATGAATCACAGCAGTTGGGAAAAGGTTAGCCTGCAGCAAAAGGGGAAGAGAAGGTATCACTGTCTGTAGATGCTTTCACAGTTCACTGTGAACATCAGAGGCAGGTTAGACAGCTACAGACAAATTCATGGAGTTCAAGCCAAGGTCACTAACCATCTGTAATTCAGGAAAACTTAAAACTTGTGCAGAGCATAGGCCACTCAGAGTAAGACATGAAGGAAAATTTTATGATCTGATGCACTAAACAGGTGATGAGAACTCTACCAGCAAGTGCTCCCCTCTGTCCCCATATCTCAGGCCATTGTATTGCACCCAGATTCTCTACTGCTGAGCAGATAACATTAATATGATGAAGAATATTCTGAGTGGCTGATACCGAGAGAAGAAAAATTCAGCTATGCCCTTCCAAACTCTATTCTAAATAATTTTATTACATTTACACCCTGTCTATAGTTGAAACTTATCTAGTTTCACCACCTTTCCAGGATTAAGTATTTTCTTTTAGAAATCCAACCTGAATTCCTAGTTCCTACTTATCAGAATAATTGCCATATTAAAACATTTTTTCTATCCAGCGGGTTTGGTGGTTATTTTTTTTTCCTTTTATTTCAATGGAAGTCCCTGTAATTGGTGTCCATTTCCTCTTGTCCTTTTACAGGGCACTGCTAAGAACTCTGGACCATATTCCTTGCTGTTTCCATCTCTTTTACTACACACATTGACAAGACCCCACAGAGCTTCTTTTTTTCCAGGCTGAACAACCTTGACTCTCTCTCTACCTCTCCCCAGATGCAGGTCACTTCAGTATCTTTTGGTCCTTTTCTGGGCACCAGAGAAACTGTGAAGCTGGACTCACACACCCCCTGTTCAACTGAGGAATCACAAGGAGGGACCTACCCATGGAGGTTGCTCTGTCACCTACAGCGGCCCCAGTGTCACACCACCTCTTCAAAAAAACTCAGTGATACATTACAAAGCACTACACCACCACACCCAGTGGTGAATCCAAGTGTTACCTAGGGAAACGCAGAGCAAGAGAAACAAACTGACTACATTTCATTCTAAAAACTGACACTACTGCAAGCTCAGGCTTAGACTTTTACAAGGGTATGATATGCAGAAGATTAATATGATATGGCATAACCAGCTGTTCCAGAAAGAATTCTGAAAAAATAACCATCATATTTATTACATGCATTATATGCCACTATAATACCACAAAAAGAATAACTAGCTGAAACAATTCTGTTAAGCTTTTAGGAACCCTTGTACTAAGAACACGCAAAAAACCAAATCATCATGGTGTAAAAGAGGCAAGTACCACTACAGCCAGAAACTGTACAGCAATGTTACTTAATAGTCTACATTTTCCCTGGCAAAATGGTAACACTAAACTTGTCACACTGATCCAATAAATAAATAACCAGATAAAAGCAAGGCGGTGCCTCACTTGGTATCACTCATACGTACTTGGGAACTGTGTAGGGCAGACTGACTGCTCTGGAGTTTTCTTGAGCCTCTGTTGCCACCATCAGCCCAAGCTGGATACTGGAATGATGGTCCTTGGACCAAATCCAGCACAGCAATTACCAGAGCTCAAAAGAACCCTGATCTTCACAGAGGAGGCTGTGGACTGCTGCCTAATATGGAGACTAATAAAATTGTATTAACTGAAGGCAAAATGAAATAGCTTCACCTCTCTTCCTGCCTCCAAGCTTCAGAGGAGCATATGGTGTTACGCATTTCTTTGACATTAATCCAGAGGCCACAGGAGACTGTGTCATGCAGCACAGTCAACATCACGCTAGGCTGAAACAGGAGACATTTATCACTCTGCTCCAAGACTCACCTCCTGCTAAAGCATCCAGGCAAATTCACATCCTTGAACTGACATTTTAGCAAAATAATTATTTATTAGGTCTTTTAACATTTCGTTCCTCAATCAACAGGGCCTAAGGTTGCCTGTTCCAGTCACAAAGACAGCTCTCCATAAACTTTTTTAATTACAAAGTACCAGACACGGTTTAGAAATCCCAGAAAAAACTCTCAAAAGAGCTTTGATGTTCCTGCAGCATTCGTCTATTTAGGAAATGGGTGCCTTAAAAAAAGCCCCCCCCAACACACATACACTCAAGCCCTTTTACACACAACATCCTTTTCATGCCAGCTGCAAGTTGGAAAATGAGGTTTTTGTAGTGTGTTAGTGTTGGAATTTTTTAATAACCTCCCCTCTCTTTTTTTTGCCTCCCGACCAATTATCTTGGTAAATAATTAACATTCTGAAGGAGATAAGTAAGCACAGAAACTCAGAACTCAAAGCCCCTTAGTTCAAAGACCTGCCCTTTTCTCTTCGTTTCCCTGCTGCTGCCACTGAAACTTCCTTGTCAATCAAGCTCTGGGCACACACATCAAAGCCTTATGTGGGAATGGCCCCAAGGGGTCAGAGAAAATTCATGGCAGGGCCTGTGTGAGGCACAAAGAGAGAAAGAGTGAGAAATACAGACCAAGAGCTAGACAGACTCACTCAACAAACAAACATATAGACAGACTGTGCCCCAATATAAACCTCTACCCTATTTACTCACAGGTCATCAAATAACCATAGTTCACAGTTTCAGGATCCACGTTCACAACCATTTCCTACTGCTGGCAGAACATCAGTTTGAATGTTTCAGTTCAAAATCTTAATTGAAAGAAACTTAAGGGGGCTACACAGCAGCCCTGCAGTACACAGAATGCAACATCCTT
>NW_005054578.1:190718-208950 GCF_000277835.1 Geospiza fortis
CTTCTTTCCAAACCCTCATCCAATAAGGTTTTTTTCTCCAATTCAAACAGACTATTGGCTCATGCACAGAGCCTTTGGTCTAGCTTTCTTTGTGTGGAATTGTCAGGTACCACCCCAATCCCAGCACTCCCTGAGGCTGCAGCACAGAAGGCAGCCAGCTACACCTCACCTGGGAATTCTGCAGCCAGTCACTGGCAAGACCTAACACTGTCCCAGAGTTTTTTTGTAACCTGAAGTATTTAAATCTGCAGCATTTCCACATGAAAAAATAAAAGCAGGCCAGTAGAACGATCCACTGTCCAAGGACTGTCTCAGCATAAAGATGAGAAGGTTTTAGATTCTGTCCATGAAAACACATGAGCCCAAAGTCAAAGCCTTCAGTATTCTCCAACACCTACGAATGTAATGATCAAACACTGGGCAAACCATCACCTGAAAACTGTATCCTCGAGTCAGCTGCTCTAATGTTTGCAGTTGTTCTAATGCATCTGACAACGTTTCTAGAATAACTCTGCAGTTCTTCACTGCATAGGGTTCCTGCAAGAACATCTGTGAATCAGAACAGATTTTGAGAACTCTTAGGAGCCTGCCAGGTTGACCAAAAGAATCAAAGGATGTTCAAAACAAGTAACTCAAAAAGCTCCCCTCACTTATGTGCAGAGAATTACTACAATAGGATTGAGCCAACAACCAGTTACTACACTCCAACACCCAGCATTTCTCTTCCTTTCTGCTTTGATTTCCAGCCAAAAAACCTGCCATTCTGACAGGGGAAATAGGTGCTATTAATCTATTGAACCATAATCTTCAAATGACACTGTCCAAGATGTATTTACAACATACAGTCAGATTTACTGCACCAATACCTAGAAATCCAACTGAAAATGGTGTCCCATTATGCAATTATATAGATGCAATGTAAATAAAAATACTTTGAGTTTGTGGGTTGTTTTTATTTTTGTGGGTTTCCTGTTTTTCTTTCTAGTTTTTGGTGTTTTTCTTTTTTATACAGATGAAAAACTGAGACCTAAAGAGATAACTTACTCAAGATCACACAGAACGGCAGCAGCAGCAATGAGAACTAAGCATGCAAGTCTCAAAAGCCCCATCCAAGGTCATAATCGCAGGACAGCTTTCTTCGGAAGGAACAGAAAGTCACTGAGGCAAGAAGGAAAGGAAGTCGATATCCTGCTTATTACCCTTCTCATTTAATAAGTATCATTCTAAATGATACTTACTTTTTCAAATCTCCTCAGATTTTAAAAAGATGAAACACAGCTTCATCCATCTGCTTGGTTACAGTTGCAGAAGTTTAAATGAACACTTTCTAGTTCAGAGATCTGAAGACCTCATAAAGCCCCATTTAGTCTGAAACTACAGCTGAGTAACTCCAGTTTCACCCAGAGACAGCAAACGGCTACTCGAACACTGCGGCGGTGAGCGTGGTTTGTGACAGCCTGGCTGTGGAGCGGCACTGGGGCTGCTGCATCTCACATTCCACGATAAAAATATCCACTTCAGAACAACAGTCCCTGGTGAATCCAGATGTGATACAGCAGAGACACATTTCTGCTTTGTTTTACTGCATGCTTTAGTAACTTGTTCTCTAGAACACAGAAAATATTTCAGGCGGAACCCTCCTCAAATAACACCTCAATACTTCCTGTTTCTCAGACATACATATGCAAAAAAATCCTAGAACAGAGCATTGCAGATGATGCACATTATTCTCGGGAAGCTGTTCTCTTCCCTGGTAGCAACGCTGTCAGCCAGGCAGAGGCTGCTGCTGAAGGGAGCTTGCAGCTGCCAGAAGGAGCAGCATTCTTTCCGTTACACAATCCGAGAAGATCAGAGTGCCACAGGTCTGCTGCTAGACTGATGTTAGGAAGATGAATAAGAACATAAGCACTTCAAAGGAACACGCACATGGAAGGAGAAACCCAAGCTACCAACATGAAATACTGCATAGTACACACACCCCAAACACATAAACTAGCTCTTGGAAAAGTCAACTGGAAGGCCGGTGGATCAAAAGTTTCTCCAGCAAGACTGCACAGCATTGCTGAGACAGAAATAAACACCACAGTCATGGTGAAAGAGGCAGATCAAGAGGTTCAAGTTCATAACCTGAGAACAAAGCTGCCTAATGTGGGCTTCAACTGCCAGAAGAGATGGATGTTCTGTGGCCAACATGGAGGAGATCTGATCCAGCTAGGGCAGGGGACCTTTAAAATTCATAAGGCAAAGATAAGATTTAAAACCATTGCTTTGAGAAGGCTACTTATGAAGACATCCAAGTACAAAGAGCATTCATTGAGACCTTGATAGCTGAGATCAGAAAGATCTGGCCTTCAAAACTGGCAGTAGCAGTGAACATTTTGGGCAGGATTTCCACTCCAAATTCAGCTGTGCAAGGAGCCTCTCTTGGAGCAAAGAACCCAGCTGTCCTGGAAGCGAGCATCATGAGGCAAGCATAAGTAACAGACCTCACCACAAAGGGAAGGTGAGATTGCTACCGAATGCAGTCAGATGATAAAATCCTGGATGGAGAAGACTAAGACTTTTAGGTGAATGCCATCCTCTGTGCTGGATGAATTTCAGTATTAATTGCAATTTTCTTTGCCAGTGAGTGCAATAACCACAAGGCCTGCCACAGGAAATGCCTCTGATGAACTGACTCTGATGAAGTAATTTTTTCTGAAATTGCATTCAGACTCTTGCCAACGGAGAAGGTTTCATCCTGCCTGAGTCGCAGTCAGGTTCACTGAACAAGCCTGCCAGACACACTGCCCAAACTGGCATTAATAAATAGGAGATGGCAAGAGAACCATCGACAAAGAAAGGAACAAACAGCTCGTCTGGATATTTGCCTCATGGTATGTGACAGAGGAAACACTCAGTGCACTCTAAGATCTGACTAGAAGACCTAAGTATTTATGTGGAAGCCTGTGGAGTCCTGTAGCTTCTCTGTAGACAGAGGATGGCCTCCTGCCCTCTCTGCTGCCTCGACTTTTCCAGTGACTGGTACTCCTACTTTCTGCTAAATCTTTCCCAGTATCAACACAGCAATCAATGATTTTTTTCCACTAATCCACCCCAGAAATGCACTACAAAACTGCCTGTTTCTGGGAGGAGAAAGAAGCTAAGAAGCAACTCTGAAAAGCTCAGACAGCCTAGAAAAAACACAAACAAGCCACTGGAGCTACAGGGAACCCAAAGCCAAGTGCTACAACAGGGAAGCCTGTGGTTGATCAGCTCTGGAGAGCAGAACATTATAAAACACTTCAAGGGACATGAGGAGAAGGCCGCCAGCAAAAACAGCAACAACAAAAAATCAAAGCAATGCCTTGAAGTCTTTATGGGTTCCAAAAACTCCACATTGCTGCCAATTTGTGTGTTCACTATACTGTAAATACACACAGATTTTGGGAGCATTCACTTCAGACAGTTCTTTCATTCCAAATATCTTGGCAAACAAGTCAACAACAGTTGTCTTTTTTCCTGGTTCTGCTAGCAGCGTAAAGGTTCTCCCTTCATTGTAAGTGGTTGAATGTAATGAATGTGGAGCCAAACTTGTCAGCTTGAATGGAGGGAGAGGGTGGGAAGAGCAGAAGTATTGGTAATATGGTATTTCACCATCTGCAGTCACTTCTGCTATTTGGCTTCAGCACAAATTTCAGTAATTTATAAATATCTGAATGCGCAAATGTGCCCACATTACTGCCTCAGACACCATCCATTTTTCCCTACCAACAAAACCAACACCATCTTTAGAGCGGAGGATAACCTACTGCTAACTTAGGACCTGGGGTAACACAAAAATTAAATGTTGGAAAAAAATCCAGAATGGCTGGATACACTATGGTAGTACCTGCTTTGGAAAAATCAAGAGTCAGGTTATGTGCAGGCTTCTCTGCAAGGGGAGCACATCAAGTGCCAAGCATCCCAAGAGGCCACAGCTACATGAGTGACATGCAGCATTTGGGGCAAAAGTGGTGAATTTTGGCAGTTGCATGATACAACCTGAACCCTTAAAGAGATGTATTACCACTAAAGACAAATTTCTTCCCAAACCTTTCACACATCCTCCAAACCCAACAAAGACACATCAAAAAACTAGAGCAATTAGTTGTACTGTTACTTTACCCAAGCTCTCTTTTTCCTATGATGTTTGGAAGAACTGCACACTCCACAGCACTTCATTCACAGTCACATCCTATGCACCACAACTCTGTTACTCCCGAACAAGCTTTCTCACTACAGGGGTGCTGCGTACTGCCAGGTCACCTTAGAGCAAAAGCTCCTCTATCCCCAGCCCCAAAGGCACATTATTTTACAACGTACCTTAACCATCTCTCTCCTATCTTTACAGAGCAGCTTTGTCCTTTCACCTGCCTTCTCCCAGATCAGGGAACAGAAGGGGAGCTCTGACTAAAGTTCAAGATGTTTCCCTTCCATGGACCACAAGATGAATGAAAAGGGAAAGGTCTCTACAAATCCCCCTGCACAGAGCCTAGCCCCACCCAGGGCACAGTCAGGCACTGCAGCCTGCCCTACAACACTCAGTTTGCAGCCAGTGGAGACCCTTGGTCCACACAAACCTCTTCCCAGACTGAAGACTTCTCAGTTTGGAAGGCCACCACCTCATGTGAGAAGCAGTGAGCAGGTCCCACCACCAGTGCTGCCCCTCCTACCCCAGCACGACAAAGATTACCTCTTTAATTCTTATTTCTGCTGAGAGCCCCGAGGCTCAGGCAGTGCAGCCTCATTGGGAACAGACAGCTCCAAACACGGCATCCAACAAGGACACAGCGGGCATGGACACAACAGCTGGAGTGATTCCCACATCTGTCTCTGTCCAGAGCAGAAAGGCCCTTCAGCCCCTTTTCTCCCAGGCACCCAGACCCCAGCAGAAGGGAAAACTTACCAAGCAGGAAAATTATGGCATGGGGCCTGCACGAACATGGTGAACGTTAAAGAGGAATAAGAATTTACATTGGTTAACAGCAGCAAAACTTCTCCCACAATCAGCCAGGCCAAACAGGGATAAGGTACCATCCTCACAGGTCAGAGTTCTGTGGTCTTTGACAGCAGTTTGAGTAACCAGAAAAGCATGACATGTTCTCGTCAGGAATTGTTTCTTTCACGTTTGATGCTTCATCCAAGTAAAATGTTTATAAACACATAGAATCATTCCTGCCATAACAGACCGTGACCTGAAAGGGCTGAAGGGCCCCCAGCAAGGGACACAGGCTACACAGCCACTGGCATTAAACACAGCTCTCCCAAGGACAGAAGAACCACAGGCAGAGCAGAAGTCCATTCAATCCAGCCAGTACCCTAAGAGTGAACAAAAACCAGACCAACAAAAAAGAGTATCCTTGCTTACAAGTGATTAGCTAGCAATGGTTTTCAGTTTAGAAGCTTCCTGAAAAGGCTTCTATATATTAAGACACACTTGCTAAATATCTTCCTTGAACTTGTCCAAATTTCTCTGAAATCAGTACATCCTTTCAGTATATGGCACCCCGTGACAAGGAAGTCTGCGCCTCAGTTTTCTGACACACAAACCACCTTCTTCCATCTATTCTAGCTCCTGCTTGCCTCACTTGAT
The DNA here is from genome assembly GCF_000277835.1 of Geospiza fortis. NCBI lineage: Eukaryota > Metazoa > Chordata > Aves > Passeriformes > Thraupidae > Geospiza > Geospiza fortis. Next base: position 196,333 of record NW_005054578.1, read on the forward strand.
GCCACTCACTCATACTCAAGAACTCAATGCATTCCAGCTTCTCCTTGGCACGTAATTCCCTTTCCAGTCACAGCTTTTACAGACTGGCAAGTCCTGACCTATTCAGTCTTTGGACGGGAGACATTGCAGATCTCTGATAAACCTCATTCCCCTTCTCTGCACGTTCACCAGTTCCTCCTGAAGATGTGAGACCAGATCTGGACGTTATTCAGACAAACCCTGGGCCATACACAGCGATGTTCTCTATTTTGTTCTGAATACTTCACTTTTGGAAGGAGGTTGTTTTTGATTTGACTGCTATTCAGTAATGAGCTGATGATTTGACCACCTTAAGACTTTGCTGCAAAGCCATAATGATCAATGCAAGAGCTCACTGAGCTGCCTCAAATTACTTTCCCTGCACATCATCACATTTATCTATGTAGAGCTAGCTGGGTAAGCCAAAAATGCAGTCATGCAACTGTTAACTAATGTGATAGTAATCTCTTTGTAACGTCATGTTAGACAATCCCTAAAAAATATTCTAAGGATGAGATTTTACTTGCTTTCCACATTTGACAAGTAACTGTACAGATTCTGTATAGTTAAGATTGTGCTTAAAAACTCCATTTTACTTTAATTACACCCAAATTCTCAACACAACCGCCAGTTTAATTTGACTATGGTGCGATTACATGTGGCATGAATAAAAACACATCTTTAATCAGGTTTAGATTTGATCCTTTATCTTAGTTGGATTTTATTCCTCTTTCATGGTGACAGAGAAGATATGAGAAATGAGAAAAAATATTTTCCTTAAAATAGTCCATTTGCAAAGAATTTTCCACTTTTGAGCATTGCATCTTGAGCAGTCCCAGTTCTGTATCAAAGCCAAGACTTTTGCACCTTTGCCATGTGGCACAGCAAGCACTGCAATCCACGGAAAGCCACTGCAGACTGGAGATGTCTGACACTAAAATCGACCTGGTTCCCCACAAAGCTGTGATTTCTAATGAGGTCCCTAAGGCTGGGCTGTAAGGCACCTCCAAGTCTTCAAAGAACACTAATTCAACATGTGTTCATGTCTTAGGGAGCTGCCACGAAGAATGAATTTCACAGTAAATGTCACAACTAGGAAACCGGGAAATTGCCACACGGATAACAAGCACCAGTAATGGTGCCAGGTACAGAACAAAGGCTTTAACACAGCAAATTAAACAAAATTCCTGCCAAAAGGTTTCTTATTTCAAAGACAACGAGATGCAATTATTCCTGTGGTGCTTTACTGAAAAAGTCATGTTTCAGGAGACATCCAGAGAAACATGAGATGTGCACTGAGAAAGAGAAAATAGAAGAACAGAACGGCAGGACAGGGGAGGCAGGCAAGGGGCAAACAGAGGTAAGTAGAGGATTTAGAAGATTTTAGAAAACAGACAAAGGTTAACAAGGGAAACCAGAACCAGCATCAGAAGATCAACAGGAGGCAGATACAGGTCTGAATATTTAATCATCTAAAAGCATCTGCATGTGTATTCCTTCCACATGGCCTGGTCAGCAAGTTGTGGAACTTGGAAAACTCCATGGCAAACAACTTCCAAGGCATGCTAATCACGACCTAATTCACCATGATGCCTGAAAAGTCCCTTTCTCTATCCCTCTCCCCACCCCAGCCTTTCTGCTCCCTCAGGGGCATCAAACAAGAATTCTCACTGCTGCTGCATGAGCCTTTACTCTGAAGAATCTCTGGTGCACCAGTCTGGAACGGTCCATGCAGTTCTGAATGACAGAACATTTTAAACAGTGTGCGTTTGGGGCAAAGTCATTGGCAAAATCAGACACTCCTAATGTAGATGTGTGATCCACACAGCCAATAATCTCTGGCCAGGGACATCAAGACCACCTTATCTGACACTTGCAAAAAATCTCCAGGAATCTGTATTTGAAAACCTGTATTTCAGTGTTTTCAGAGAAAAATTACAAAAGAGAATGCGTATCCTTCAGTGCACATTTACTCTCACACAGTTATTTCAAAGAAGTCAGATTTTTGTCTAATATGGCCTCTAGCTCCCACTGCAGCAATTGAAAACAGTTCCCTGTCCACACTGAGTCTCATCTCTTATTATCCTAGTCCAGCTACAGCTAAAGCACACTGAGCTCAGCTCAGCTCTCACAATAACATTCCAGGTTAACTGCAGTGTGTACCAAACAATGGGAATCCCCAGGCCTGCCCCAGTGTGCCTCTGCCTATTGCTGCACAAGGTGGACCTCTTCTGGTGAAGAGCTTGTGCTCCAAAACACCTGGTTCCACTAGCCTTGGCTGAGCAGACGCCTACAGCATTACCCAGCTTCTTCTAAAAGTAACTAAAGCCTGAGGCAGGGGTAAGGGGAGCACAAAGCAGAGAGAATCAGAGCCCATGGGTGAGTCCTTACCTCAAACAGCGTCAGACTTTCATCGTTCAAGATGATTCTGGGAGGTGCAACAACTGAAGTTAAAAAACAAGTTATAAAACACCTAGCAACCAGAACATCAAACATAGGTATGGGAGGCATCCCTGCTCTCTGAAGGGGTGACACGTTCATATGCCCACAGAGGCTGCTTCTTAGACAGAAGCATAACATGGCTAAGGGAGCAGGTTACACCTTCTTTGCACTGTGAAGCTGTGTTTTAGGGAAGGCATTAACCTTCCAGGTCATCCCTCAGGCATCAACATCCCACAGCTAGAAACAGGCTTTATAAAGTAAGGCCAAATATTACCAACAGCACTCACACAAGTAAAATGGCAACTCTGCATCGGCAAGGTGGCTTCTTACAAAGTCTCTCAAAATGCCAACTGTGGAAAAAGAAGAGAAAGGTTTGCTAAATTACATTTGGTTCTTCAAATGTTGGGCAAGAAGACTAACTTGTAACAGCAGAAATGCCTTCTAGAAGGTATGGAGACTGCCTTTTACTCCAAAGTACACAACTGCTCTCACAAATTTCTTGTAGAAAAAACAAACAAAATAAATCACTTTGATGTGCTGGTCCCTTGGAAAAATCTAAGGATGCCTACAAAATTATCAAAAAAGTTTGTGCAGGTAACCATGGCTGACAGCTAAGAATAAGAGGATCTCCAGTAATGACAGTAAGAGCTACTTAGTGTATGGTCTGATTGCCTTTGTGAACTGACAGAACCATAAAGGTACATCCTCTCTTAGTAGAGTTGCTGAAGTTCTTTTTTTTCTTCCTTCCTGCTTTTTGGGGTAGATTTTTGATTGGGGAAGGGGGTGAAAAATGTTTTACACACTAAGTCAGAGGAAGTCTCCAAACGCATCCCAGTAACACATCATTTAGACACAAACAAGGGGATAGCAAGTGGGACAGCTTCCTGTCTACACAAGGACAAGTGTTTTGCCATCTCCACCAACTAGCCCTTAGCTAACTTAACTAGCCCAAAGTCCCTTCTTAGTCCATTCAGGGCCCTACAATGACAGTCTAACTACCTTCTGCTGCTTCTTCAGAGCAGTTTTACTTTGCCAGGCAACAGTGTGACCTATTCAGACACACTCTCATTGTGTGATTGCTTGGTCTTACCAGTCTCAGTGGGATGGAAGCAGCCCTGCAGAACGTGGCGGTCTGGAAAACGAACTCTCACCACCACCTGAAGCAAAGACAATGCCCATCAGGACACTGGTTCATCACTGCTCTGTAACACCTGTCCTTGGCTTAGAACCTGCAAGTTGTTTATTTGTTGGTTTTCTTTAATGGGGAGATCTGAGGTATTTACAGGGACAGAAGAGGAATCTGGCTAACAGTGCTGTGCAGCTCCTCAGGGAACAAGGGCTCTCTGCCTTTCAGAGGGGGCACAAGAGCTCATCATGTGATGTAAAATGCAGCAGCACTTGCTCAGAGGGTAGGAGCTCCCTGTGCTAAATGATGCACCAACAACAAAGACAGACCCTCATGGACAGGTGCAGACAGTTCACTGGCATCCCAATGTGTCCGCGGCAGTAGGAATCCTCCTGACGTACCCCTGACCTTTGGACCTCCAGCTTGGTCAGAAAGCACCACACTTGGAAACTGCACAAGGACCAGAGTTACAGAGTAAAATTAACCCAACCTGTAACATTGAATCATTTCACTTTCAATGAGTGTCTAACAAATTGTCTACAGAGAGCAGGCAGGAAGGCTCAGTCATACAGACTGATGTGTGCACAACAGAAAGGTTTTGAGACATCTGGAACAGAACAGAAGCAACTCTACTGCCTGTCACTCAACCAGTGACATATTACCATATTACAGTACAGCTGTTTTCACATGGCACTCCTGTTATGCAAGTCCCAGAAACAATTAATAGGGATGGGAATTTGAAAAGTCTTACAACTGAATCCCAAGGTACTCAATCCCCAAGTCTGGGATAGCCAGAGGAACTGGAAAATGAACAAATACTACCTTGGGGTAACGCTCCAACTTCTCCTTCAGCTGGGACTCCTTCAAGGACTTTGTCATCAGTGGAGCTTCTTCCAGGCGTTTCCTACAGACATGGGAAGAAGGCAAGTTGTCTGTAATTTTACAATGTATTTTCACTTTATTAAGCTAGCAGAAGACCCAAGCAGGGCTGATGAGAACTCATCAACTGTTCAATGCATCTCTCACAGCATTTTCCCTAATTCCTGAAACTACTGAGCATCAGCAACAATACTACTGTACAAGTTCATGACGGCAGATGCAAAAAAAGATCCTAAGAGGACAGGAAAGTCTGCTTAGACTACTCAAGAAGAGGTGGACTTATTAATCCAATAAACCAGAGACTAGGGTTGGACATTATTACTCCACAGAGGCAGAAGAGCTACTGAACTTGAAAAACAATGCCAGCACAAAAAATTAATAAGTATTAATTAGCAACAGGGAAAAAAATGAAAAGTTTCAGATCATTCAAGAACTGGCATTGTAGATGTCTATTAAAATAAATAGTGGGTACAAAACAAAAGTCTACTTGTATTTAAGAGGAAACAATAAATGTATGAAAATAATTACATATTTTCCCATAAGCAAAGAAACTAGCTCAGACCCAAGAGATCCTATGCTCAGCTTAAGTACATTTTCTTTGTATCCAAGTAACTGATGTGTAACTTGCCTTTATTTTTATCCCTGGCTTTAAGAGGAAAGCATCAGCAAATTTGGAAATTGGGTCTTTTTGGGGGGCCTGTATTCCAGTAATCCCCAACCAAATGACTCTACATTTGTACCACTAAATACTCCAGACCCACAAACAGCAGAGCAATTTTCAGGCCATATTCTGTGTACTCAGTGGCCTGTGGGAAAAAAATCAACTCTAAGTAAAAAGTTCAACTTGGACTTGGCTATAGCATAAAAGAGACTGTTTCACAGTCCTGGAGAGTTATTGCAATGTTTAAAGGAATGCTTTGACCCACTTGAAACTAAATACATTAATGAAATTAATTTCTTCAAGAAACATACAGACAGCAAAATGGTGCTGTGACAGGAAGGGCAGTTTATCTTCATCCGAGTTTTTATTGAACTGAAGTCTGATGAAGTAAAATCATGAATATTTGAAAGCAAGCTACATGAACAGTGCAATACATTGTTAGTCAGCTTCCTATAATTTCCATATATGTGTGTGTGTGTGTGTGTGTATGCCTCTTCCAAACATTCTCAGGTCTTGCCTTGTGGCTAGGTTGGTCTTTCTGATGAGGTCTAATAAAAGGTTGATTCAGTTACTTAGAAGATAAGGTGTTTCTTACTGGCCAAAAATAAAACAAGCTCTGCTGATCACTGTCACTCTGCTCATCAACAGGACACAGCAAATCTCACTCACAGCAGAAAGGGAACTTGCCTCTCATTCTGCAGCTGTGCCAAACGTTTCCGTACATCATCCACTGTGACTTCAAAAAATTCATCAGGAAGCTCTTCTGGGCCATCAGAAAGTTGTTCCAGTAGGTCTAGGTGACATATAAGGGGCTCACGTTCTACAAGCTACAGAAAAAAAATAAGCTCCAATTAGTTTTAAATGCATTGCTCTGCTTATCTTATAAGGTTCCTGAAAAAGAGTAACAGGCCAGTATTTACAAACTGTCTTTTGACCTGTTCAGCTCTCTGAACTAAACCACTGCAGGGTTTCATTGCACACCTTTCAAAATTTTATCCCGGTTTCTTGTGTGCAGAAAGATCCCTTAAACAATAAAACTCCTTTGCTTTGCACTTACAAAGTGAGAGATCAGCCTTTGCTGCAACCAGAGCACACAGATGCAGGAGAGCATTCTCCCTGGCCATCAGCTGCAACAAAGGTACTTAAAACATTTACTGGCCACCTGCCCCACACAGCAGAGCTGAGAGCAGGCACTCCAAGCTGCACACCTTCTCACCTGCCCAGCAGGGCACAGAAAGCCTGGCTGCCTGCTCCCCCAGCCTCCAGAGCCCAGAGCTGGGTGTCATGATGGCAAACCTTCCAGTGCAACTGGGCCTAGCCTACAGCTGTGGTTGCAGTTATGGAAAAACCAAAACAAAACAAGCCAATACCCACAATCCCTAAAAAACCCAAACTGGAGCCCCAACCACTGAGATCAAGAGCATTTGCCATCTCTGCAGGCAGCAGGACTTTAATGGATACCTCCCCAGGAAAGGTTATGTGCTGGCTACTCTCTCTTTTGCCCAAAGCAGCAGCTGTGCCTCTGTGAATAGAAACCACGACCAGAGTCAAGCAATCGAGAGGCAGTTACACCTCCTGGATCTCAAACAAGTCAAACTTTCTAAATTCCAAAACTGTTTAAAGGAACAAAGCTTGCAAACAGAGAACAGCATACTGAAGGCTACAGGAGATGCAGGGAGGACACAGCTATGGCTGAAGAGGCTCACAGGAACAAAAATTTTGGTAGTTAATCCAGCATTTCTTCCTAGTCAGCTGCCAGCTTAACAATGCCACAGGCTCTGTGAATGAACCTACAGCCCATTTCTTCTCCCCTCATTCTCTCATACACCCATTCCAATCCTAATTAACACCCAGATGTCCTCCCTCCATCCACTCACCCCTCCCCCAGGCACTGGCCACTTGGGAACAGGAGTCTTCTCAATTGTCTAAAGCACAACACAAATTACAAGGCAATGTTCACTCTACTTGTGGGCACTAAAGGGTAATTTGAGAAATTAAAAGATGGAGGTTGTGTGGGTGGGAGCTTTGGCTACTTTTAGAAAGTTGAGCAGGGTCAGCCCTAACGAGCGGGTACAGGAGCCTGGCTGCAGCTTTCCCCAGGCCCGGGTGGGGTGGGGGTGCCAGTGCTGCAGGAAGGACCCCAAGTGCCCAGGACCATGGGCTGGGAATCAGGTTGCACCGTGATCCAACCACTGCCCACTGATGCTCCAGTGAGGGCACATCTATGTCAGAGGCCAGAGGAGAATTAATCAGGCCTCCCCAAGAACCCAGTGTACTTTAATCTCCTCAAGCAGGCTTGAGTTTCATTTCATTCTAAACATGTAGTGAAAATAGATGTCTTCTGAACAAGCCCAAACCCAAAAGACTGAAGAGGCAGATCCTATGGCATGTTGTGAAGGGTGCAAGGATACGATGGAGAGAACTCCAAAGTATCCAAACTCTGCATTAGCAAATCCTAAAGCTACCATTTAGTATTGGCTCTAACAAGGACTTTAGTTAATCCCAACAGCAGTGGGATTCCAAAGGGAAAGGGCCAGCCCCCATCCAAATTATGGTGACAGTTAATGGCATCTGCCAAGGCATTGGGAACCCAAGATGGCACAAGGCAGACATATATTCCAGTCCTAAGTGTTCCCTCCTCTTCCTTGCTGTGGGCTCCAACAATCCTAAAGGGCGGACAGAATCCAAAAATTAACTTCCCACAATGATTATCAAAGAGACTCCAGGAATACTAACCCACTTCCCAGCCCACTGCGCACACAGTGTTTTCTGCAACTGTGATAAAAAATAACCATCTCCTGTAACATAAATGGCCACCATACGGATGTTCTACTCTCCATTATGTAAACTGGAGGAAAGCAAGCTGTGCATTTTGCTGTCCTACTTCTTCCAGGAGCCAAAGATGCTGTGCTAAGGTTTGCCATCTTCCTTCTTCAAAGTGTATTCTTCCACCAAGGCTGAAATGTCAGGTACTTTTCACCATGAGGCTGAAGCCGTATGTTCACAGCAGCATCTATGTAAGTGCAGCCTATGTGACAAAGCCAGGTGTCAGGAAAAATGCAGTTCACTCTGGGGTCACCATCCTGCTCCCAGGGAAGCAGGTAAGCTGAGGAAAACTCTTATGATTTAAGCGAAATAGGGGTCATTGCGCTTTCCACAGCAAGCTCTCCCCAGAGACCCACTTCCTCCCCACCACCTCTGGGAGCTCTAATCTCATGCGGAATCTGGTTTAAAATTACCTTCTAATAATTAACATTCTGACATCAAAGTCAGCTTGCAGCTGTCTGTAAACCATCTTTAGCCCAAGAAATGAAGGGATGCCGGCACAGATTTTATCCAGCCTCTCTTCAGCTTCAAAAACCACACACAGGCAAAGCATTAATGGGAAGATTCTTTTACAAAAATGGACCTTTGATGTTTAAAAATAATTTGTTTTGTTTTGGGTTTTTTTTCCTCAGGACTGAAAAAGGACAAAAAGCAGATGCCATGTGGCTAGCCCTACTTGGCTGTTGCCGCTGGGAGGAGAGTGGAAGATGGCAGGAGTGGAGGAGGGAACAAAATGTAATCAATCAGCAGCAAAAGTACCAGAGATCAAAGGGCTTGAAAGCAGCCGTCAAAATCACATGCTGTTTAACACAAGGACACAACTCCCCCAACAGAATCTGCAGCTGCTTCCCAAGCTGCTCTCAGAGTGGAAGGCAGCTGGCTCCAGAAGTGGTTTGAACTGGACTGCGACTCTGAGAACGACATTGCTTCGTGTGAGTCCTTCAGCCACCAGCACTCAGCCATGCCCAGAAGCACAGCTACACATCAGCCTGTGCACTCAGTGAAATGATGGAGTTCTGCCTCTCCCACCAGTGCACAGAGAAGTGTGGGCAACAAGACTGGTGAAGGATAGCACCACAAATCCTTGCACTTCTCTCTTCCCAGACACAGCACAAACTCCTCCTTTCCAAACGCCTCATAGACAAGAGTGCAACTGAAACAAGCAACACATGAGACTGGACAAATCACCCAGCCTACTGTTTAATTCTCCATGTTAAGGGTCTGCTCCAAAAGGTTAAATAATACTGATTAGACAGACCCAAACATGTTTCTAATACACTCAAATATTCACCATTGCAGGTTGGCATGGCCTCTTTCTGCTACTTGTGCAGTTCATAGCTGCTCCGGAGTCCTTCCATGGTCTGGCTTCTGCTCCCCAACAATTCAGAACTCATCAAAAATAGGCTGCAACCACAGAGAAGTCAACTAAGGTAGAGTCTCTACATCAACGTGAAAGCATCCACAGTCTTGCTAAATTCCTCCTGGACTAAGCTCCCTTTGAAGCTCCCCAGGCATCCTTTCTTTCTACTTATAGCTTTCTATTGTTCAATCCTGGCTGGATCAGACCAGAGAAGATTCAAACCTCCAACTCTAGGAGGTACCAATGAGTCAAAAACAACAAAGGGGATCTCTGAACATGAAAGCTGGCCCCGGTGACGAGCCAAAGGAGCAAGAAAAGAGCTGCTCACTGAGAATCGAGAATGGGAAACTCTCAGTGCATAATAGCAAGGAGTAAATTATTAATTAAACGGCTCCTGTACTTCATGCTACACTACTTGCCAGACATACCCAACCTTCCTGAAGGCATTCAATTCCATACAGCTGCCCTGCAGAAAACACACTTCAATGTCATTCCCAGGTGACTCTGGGATGGCATCACAGCACTTTTCAGCCATCAGTACTGGTATCTCAACATGGGCTCAAGCACTTTCAGTTTTAACAAACAGAGTTTTATTTCAGAGATCCAACAATGGTGAGATGTGCAATCTGTCCTTCTGGGAGATAGTTAGAGACAGGTAGACTACTTCAGAGGCAAGATATTTTAGATTAAGACAAAAACCACTTCTATAAGCAAGCAGAAGTACAAAAGGAAAAGGATGGAAGGTTTCTGCTTCATCTGCAATACTAAGAATATTAAGTCACAGGGTCAGGTAACAAAGTGGCCATTTGTTCATGAAATCTGTGGCACTGAGGTGCAGGATCTTCTGGACTGTGATTTAATGCAGCTGCGTTGTCTCTATTGCCTAACTCTGGACAGCAAATTCTTAAACTCAAATCCTTCCTACTTCCTTTCTGAACTCAGACAGAACTGTGCGTCATTAAGGCACCTAATCCTGCGACACAGGGAAAAAGTCCTAAATCTGGAAACATCTTTTTCCTCAAGGAAGTGCAGCCTCAGGCAAGGCAGGATATAAAAAAAGCCCTTGTTGCCCAAACTGCAAATTCATTTTCCCTTACCTGTTCTTGCTCCTTTTGCAGTTCTTGGCTGCTCTTAGACTTCTTTGGCTTAGAAGGACCTCCAGGGCTCGAAAAAGTTGTTGGCAGCTTTGAAGATGGTACAGCTACAGGAGAGTCCCCCAGATGCTCTCCATCTCCAAAAAAAGGGACAAATGGGGTAGGCTCAGGCTCTGGGAAATGCTGCAGCTCCTCCAAGCTAGCATGAGAATCTTTAATCGAGTCTTGCTCGTGTGTGCAGCTGTTTAAAGATATAGCCACATCCCTGTGCTCCAAGTCCTTTGGAAATGTGTTTTCTTGAGGTAGTGGCACATCCATTGCTTCTTCCATGGAGCCTTGCCTCACTGTTGGCTCATTACAAGGCACCGTGGCACCCTCCCCACCAGATGAACTGCATTTCTTCATGACAACTCTTGAAAAAGACACCAAAAGGAATAAAAATAAAATCATAATCCTAGGACTGCTGCCCTCCCTATTCTTAACATGTCCATGACACAAAGACAGCACCTGATTCAAATACACCCTGATTTAATAACTTTCTTCTTCCAGGTGCTTACAGAGAACAAGCTCCAATTACTGTGAAGTATGGGGTAGAGGGCCAGGGGGTTGTGCAGAATAACAGAACAGGGACCCACTCCTCCAGAAGAAAACTGCCTTCTAGACAAAATCAGCAGGCAGTTGGAAAGCACAGCTTCTAATCACTCCTGCCTTCTGTATATACCACAAAGAGCTGGTCAGGAGATCACAGAAAGGTTGCCCCTGTCCCAAACTCACCCCCCAACAGCCACCAGGGCCTGCAGCAGCTGGGAGTTAAGTGCCTGAGATCCAGAGCAGGGAAGAATGAAGTGGTAGCTGATTACCCTCTCTGAGAGACTTTTAACTTTGAATTGTCTGTTCCACTCAAAGGAGGAAGAAAAAAAAAAGAAAAAAAAAAAGAAACAAACAAGCTCTTTTAATCTGCACATGACTGGTCAGTGCCAGCATCTGCTGCTGTGCAAAGCACATCTGGGCAGCAGTTTGAGATAAACAGGCAAATGCAGTAATTTCTGAATGCCGCAATGTTTTAATTTGGCGTCTTTTCTTGTGACTTTTCTTTTTTTTTTTTTTTCTTTCTTTTGGTACTTGAAACAAAATAAATTCACCATCAGAGTCGAAAGGGAAAATAAAGAGGCCAAACTTTGCTTCTCCCAACCTGATAATGGCATTGCCTCCAATCAGGCCAAGTGATTTCAGTGTTGTCCTCTCCAGGGCATCTTTTCCTGATATCTACAACAAAACCAAAGGAGAGTAGTTATGGCCTCTGATTCCCCAGCAAAGCATGTAAAGCTCTTTATAGAAAGAAACCTGTATCTGAAGAAATACCACACAACACAAGAAACAGGTGAAAACACACTCCTGCAGTTGAAAATCAGACCTGAATCCATTTGTATCAACTTGTACTGTTTCACCAAATTCACAGCTTATTAAATTATCTCAGTGGAAGGTGACCTACATATATCTTCATCCCATACACACATCCAAGTGGGATCCAACTACAGCAAAGCTACTTTTATGTCAGGAGTTAAACGACAGGCAACATCTCAGAGCTGCAAGACAGACGATTTCCTTACATACACCTCCTATCTGTCTGTAATGACCTATTCCAGAATAAAGACGATCTGTCCACAGAGGTCAGTGGGAAGTAAAGGGGACAGCTAGGCAGAGCGAATTCCATAATATCCACATACAAAATATTTAACAAAACATTAATAGCAAAAGATCAAAACAGAGAAAAGCAAATATTTATTAAAATGAAAACACTGTTTTGACTCAAGCTTTAAAAGAAGCTGGAAAGAAAAACACAAATAGGTCATTGAGCTCATTTTATGGGCTCAGAGGTCTCAACGGCACAAGGTTACGTTCCAAGAGAGCTTTTTTCCATACAGACACGTCATGCATTGAAAAGACCAACATTTTTCTACTTCCCCTCTCAAGAAAGTTCAAAAGAAACACTTTCCAGGTTGGAAAGCAGAACTAAGTTTTCTTATGTTTTAGGGACATGAGACAGTTGAGAGGCCTTTGCTGCCTTACCTCATCCCGCATGTAAATACAGACCGGAGACAATTCACCATCCTGTTCCATCAACTCCCTGCAAGAAAGAGCAAAACACTGCAGCATCTGCAGAACAGCCTACCCCCTCCAAAACCAGCACAGAGTAACAGTACAAAGTGAA
>NW_005054578.1:208994-217240 GCF_000277835.1 Geospiza fortis
AACCACTACACAGTTCACGGGATCACTATTAGACATTAAGTAAACAATTTGCTTCAATGCATTCACTTAAAACATTGTGCCTTCAGCATCGCATAATTTAAACACTTATATTTTGAGATGCAATATTACCAGAAACAAAGTTATGTCAAGGAGTTATGTAGGAAAAGAATCCCTTAAGTAACAGTCAAAATCCACTCAGCCACTGAAGCGCGTGGTTCTGAAGTGACTGTACATTGCATGGTCTGTGTGCTGCTCTTACAAAAGCTTGGAACTCCACAAACAGACGTGCAATATATCCAGCCAGCAGGGAAAGACCACCTTAGGACACAGGTAGCATTTTCTGTAATGGTAACAGGGAAATCACCTTTTGCACTTTAACAACCTGCTTGCCCAGCAGAACTCCAGAGTCTGCATAACCAAACTTAGCCCAGCATGAAGTGACAAAATAAACTGAACTGAGAGGAAGTCAACCAGCCTATGAAGTGGAAAATGAAGGGAAACAGCCATCAAATTCCATGAAAATTCATCAAGGACATTTAAACTGAGACTCAAAACTCAGCTACAATGACATATAAATGAAACCAGAAGCCACTCAGGATTGAGAGAGCCATTGGAAAATTATGATACTCAATCTTTGAGTAATTCTCAAGAGCCAGAGAACATCAATGGTTTCCAGTTGAAGGATGTGAGGGACTAAATCTGTTAAGCACAAACCACAACTGAGATGTCTAGCTTAATTGTAGCAGTCTATATGCCATCTTGATCAAATGGTTAAAAGCTTGCAACAGCACAGTGGTATGGGACAAGGCGAGTCACAATGAAACCCAGAGGTAGAGCAAATCCAAACAGAGCAAACTACAAAACCAGTCCTGATGGTCAGGTCTATTTTAGGAAAGACAGCAGCTGAGAACTGCTTCCAGACCAGTTGCAACATATTCCAGGGAGTTCATAGTACCAAGACTGTAAGACCACTATTTCAGAACACTTCTCCCAGCCACCACAACAAATCCCATTGTGCAGAAAGCAACAGACACACCAGAGCATCCAAAATACTATATTCAAGGGTCAAATTATGAAACACAGTTAACTTCAGGGTGAACAACCAAACCAACACTACAATAGGTTTGCCTCCATTTGTGATTCTGCAATTAGTTATTCTCTTTCAGGAACAAAACACACTATACAATGCTCTGCAGGAATCAAGATTAAGTTGCTCATACAAAAGAACATTGTCTTGTGATATAAGACCCAGGCTCCAACCACCCTCACTCCTCTGGCAGCAGTACCCAATGAAATTCCCAAGGCCAATGCCTGATCATGAAAGGCAGAAAAAAAAAAATCTTGTCTCAATTTGAGAATTGGAACAAAAGATCACCAGAGAGTGCCTTTAGCACACCATAGCAGGTTACTGCACTCACACTTCTCCAGACAATCCAGGAAAGACACTCATCCCCACCTTATTTTCAATAGGTTTTGCTTCCAATTGAGATTAGCTGTATCCCTTGAGGAATCCTCAATAACGGTGCACAAAAGATGAAGGACTGGTGAGACACAGAGAAACAGTACAGAATCACAGAAAAGGCAGACAGAACAGGCCACAGAATACAAGCTTGAACCTCAAGCTGCTGTCTGTCAGGAAAGGTGGATGACAACCACTTAAGAGGAAAAAAGTCTTAGGTAGAGTGGAACATGTCCTCACCAAAGACCAATATGAAGCCAGTTTGACTTACAGAACCTAGTTTCATTCACTTTTCCAAAAACCGCTTTCCACTTCAATCCAAGAAACTCTTCAAAGAGTTTTCTAAAAATGTGTGGAAAATATCTGAACTGAATGAATGACCAGTGTAGAAGAAGAAGCAGTGAAGCAGTGAAGTGAAGAAGCAGTGAAGAATCATAATGACTATCAAAGATGTCTCTGAGTCTCTGAATTGCAACTGCTCTATGGAGAACAGCTCATAAAGCTGCTGAAGCTGCAAGCAGGCAAGAGTGGGAGATAGAAATGCAGGATTCTTGCTCACAGGGCAGACAACAGTGTGCCCTCAATCAGCCTCTGCAGCACAGACTCCACACAAAGATCCCCAGAGACTTATTTTTGTCTAACTCTTGGAAGCAGCAGGCTCCTCCTCCAGCTGCTGCTAATCCATTACATGCACCCACTGAGGCAAGCACACACATCAAACATACTGTCCTCTCTTTGATGTGCTGCTCTTCAGAAGGGGAACGGCAAGCAGATTAGATTCCTTCATGTAGTGATCTGACAGGGCCTGTAAACATCTTGTGCAAGGACTGCCGCACGCTGAGAGGAGGAGCAGCCCTACAATAGCTTCCAGACCTTCTTCAGACCCAATTAGCCAAGATGGATGTGGAAACCCAGGGGAAATTCCAGTGGATTTAGAATACTTCCCCTCACGCACTTAGAGCGGCCGAGCATTCCAGGAAAACGTCTCCAGTTGGAGAGTCCAAGGAAGGATTTCAGCAAACATCAACAACTAGCTGACTAGTTAGTCAACTGAATCAAAACACATTGAACAGCAACTCAGCCCATTAAACCCATACAGATGCCTGTAGATTCAGCTTGTTCTGTGACTAAACAACACACAGCACCTTTGCTGCTTGTTGAACTTAATCAAGATTGTGAAGTCCATCCAAATATCTGAAGTCAGCTTCCAGAGGCCAGAAAAGAGCAGCTGTGTTCTGAAGTGATGAATGCTTAGCACACTGCTGCAGTTGGATACTTAAGAGCAACATGTATATGAGCCAGTAGTATTACAATGACCTGTAACCAATAAAACCACTTCAAAAGAGCAAAATTATATGAAAAGCTCAAAATTTAAATCAAATAAACAATCAACTAATATGTGAGAAAGCCACACAAAGGTTATTTGTCATTGTCAGTAATTACCACCTTCCACCAGTCTAGCAGTCCCCAAACTGCAACAGGCACTCCTCTCCGCACAGAGGATGTAGTAAGGAGCAAGAGGGGACTTAAAACCCTCAGGAAAATGATACCTGTGGTTTTTTCCTACCTCTTTCCTCAATTAAAAGAAAAATAATTCTTTTATCTCTAGCATTTATATGAATACTGTTCCTTTACTTATGAATAAATGTCACATTGTAGACATGGTCCATGATTAAAAACAGAACGGCTGTCACAGCTTCAAGGCTTCCTCTTCCAAACCATGAAAAATAGAAAAGAAGTGCCTCTCTCCGAGAAGTTTATTACCTTGACATTTCAAAACAATACAGCCTTCTAAAATCAAAACTAAAGACAAGAGGTAGCACTCAATGTAGACTAGACTAAAATAACAAGATTTCTAACCCATGTATATGTTCAATAAATACAGAAGCAGAAATTCTTTCATTGAAACAGGATCTAATCAGTCTTTTGAAGATTAACCTGCTGAGGGCTCCAGATTTCCTTGAAGAACTTGCACAACAGCAAGCCTCAAAAGCAACACCAACCCATATGAAAGAACCCCCAGCACAACAGGGAACTGCAGCACAGAAATACTGAGGATGGAGATCATCCAGGCTTGACAAACACATCTCTAGCAGCAACCTGACTTCAAACAGATTTGTGTAAAAGGAAGGTGGTGCAACATATCCCAGTATCTTCACAGCCTCAGCAGTTTGTTACCAGTTTATGCCCTGAATCAAGAGTGGTGCTCCTGGATTAAAAAACAATAATAAAACTATGGATTGTCAAATATGAAAGAGCAAGGAAAATGCAAACATGTCTGTTATAGGAGAAATCACGATCAGATTAATGTAAATTCTACAAATTTGAAGGATTTAGCTGGGTCACTGTAACAAGTAATTAGTGGCATGCAGAGATCAAAACAAGTATTTTCTCACTGCATTGCTCACCTGATCCTTGCAAAATGGTTGAGAAGTTCCCATAAGGTCTGTTGACAGAGGAAGGTGTCTTGCAAGCGGGAGCCATCATCTAGTTGTAATGCTATCCGAACCTATAAGAACACCACAATTAATTCATCTGAAAATTGAATGAAAACTTATTTTTCTTCACAACTTTTTAAAATATTTTGGTGTTTCTTGTTCATCAGTGCAGGCATTCTGGCCTGAATTCCTGTTCGTTGGGATGAATGGCTCCTGAGTGTGGGGGAGGCCATCCTGGAATACTAACCAGCTTTCATGGGCCCCTCTCCCCTGCCCTATCTTGAACTGCAACATATTCAGAGAAAAGCCAATGCAAACATCCCAAATAATGAGCCATCATGAGCAACAGAGGTGCTCTGTTTTATACCAGGTGAAACTTTACAGTAAGGGTCTTCACAGCTACATAAAACAAATTCCAATAACCCAGACATGACTGATGCAGCTGCACCATCTAGAACACCAACACAGAGCTGTCTACTTCAGCGTCATTTTGCAGAACAACTTCCATGGGACAAAACAGTTGTGGATACTTGCATATCCACACACAGAAACAATTAACACATTCCCATCCATCCCTGCTTTACTGAAGACCTAAAAAACCATTAGCAGTCTGAAGGAACGACGTTTGTAACTTGCAACTCACTAATGCTTCCTAACCACCACATTTTGACATACAATTTAAGAGTGAAGTAACAAAAAATCTCAACAATAATTCTGGTCACTAAATTACCGAGTTCTTGAACACCTGCAGAAAAAAGCAAGAGCCAGCTAGCTATAGATTTTAACAGATCTTTTCCAACCTGGAATGTGAACATCCACATACATTATAAGGCACCACACAGTCTTTAGAGAATTGCTTCCCTACTACTCCCCCACAAAAAAAAAAAAAAAAAAAAAACAAAAAAAAACCCACAAAAACAAAACCACCAGGACATTTCTCTAGATAATATTCTGCAGAGCACTTTAGGTGTTATCTTAACCTTTTAGGGAATATTCAGCCTTTTCCAGAATGTCTAACTCTCAAGTTTTCCCAATTAGCTCACTTGTCTAAAGAAAAATCACACGAAGTCCTGCAGCCACTAGATACAACCTGGTTTCCCCAGTCAACTTTAGTTTGCAGAAGTCCACAAAAACTGGCCTTATTCCAAAGCCTGAGAAGGACATTAGGCCAAGACAGCCAAAGCCACCTTCTTTCATTCTGTGTTTTCATGTGTCCCTACTAATACTCTCAGTGCAGCCTCTCACCAAGTGCAAGGTGTGTGTGTAAGCATGAGGGCAGGAGCTACAGAGGTGGGAAAGCTCCAGCAATTCACTGTGATTTCCACGGAGGAATATATTTGTCATCTGCCTTGGCTCCCACCAGTCCTCACAGGGCTGCAAATGCTGACCTGCTGGAGACAGGAATTTTTCTGCATAAAGGAAACAGTGGCATCATCAATAATGAGCTGACAATACAGTGTCATTTCATCCCACCACTAACACAATCTCCTGGTTTCTCCTACACGGGAGACAAGCTTTAGATTATTCTCAGCTACAGCAGAGCGATGACAGCTGACATCACCATTCTGTAAGAATCCAGGCCAGAAATTCAGACTACCAGTTGCATCAGTTTTTGGGCAACAGTTCAAAGCCAAACATGTCACGAAAGTCCTGTTCACTCCATTAGAAAAGTCTCTTCGAAAACCCCAGGTGCTACTTAGTATTCCAACAACCAGTGCCAATTATCGTCTAAGTTTACAAACATTTAAACAAGAGGCTGACAGCTTTAACACCAGAGCTGTACTGATGGTGCTCCTGCGTCACCTGCCATCACAAAGGGAATTTGTTCCATTTTTCACTAAAGAACTGTCTTACAGGAAACAATGTTTTCCACAAGCAAAGGCAAATCCAAAAGCTTTCTATTTTTAAAACATCAGATTTGCTGAACAAACTCATGATTTATCAAAACCTGTATTCTGTCTCTAGGGTAACTGCTGTCACTAAAGGAAAGCACACCTACTTCCACACACACAATCTTAATAGAACATACAGTAATAAAAGACATAGAATGAAATTCATCCCAATATTACTGCAGCCAGCTGGCATGACTGAGTGTGCATCTGAACTGCCACTACATCCCAGTCACAGTCACCTGGCTGTTACAGAATTCCCTATTTTTTAACACATACTCGCTGTGGGAGGGAATTCTTTTTAGTCAGTTGTTCTGTACAAAGTCTTTTCTTACACTGTGAAATTCTCCCAAGTAAAATCGGCTCAAGTTTGTGGGGCAGGGATTCTTTAGACTCCACTCTTCACATGCACATTTGCTGCATCTCCTCACCTTCATGACAGAGCAACCAGCACTCCCAGGGAA
Organism: Geospiza fortis; assembly: GCF_000277835.1. Classification (NCBI taxonomy): domain Eukaryota; kingdom Metazoa; phylum Chordata; class Aves; order Passeriformes; family Thraupidae; genus Geospiza; species Geospiza fortis. The sequence continues at coordinate 215,245 of NW_005054578.1, forward strand.
GCCTCACTTCTGTATATTGCGCGGTTGAACTGCAACTAAATAGTAACAACTTACACTTCTTTTAGCTCTTCTCTTTTGTGATCTAATGTAACAATCCCACAGTATAACCCCTCTCCTAACAGTGAACAGTCCTTCTTGCCCTTTCTCGCAATATAACTTCAGGGAAAAAAAATAAAATCATTGTTTTCCTTCAGTACCTCCCAAACTGGATGCAAATGTCAGACAGCCATCACTGCACCATTTCAAGAGAAAGACTTTTCTCTGGAAGAAACCTCCATCCACCACAACATTTCACTGAACATTTAAGCAGATGCTACTGGTTTGTGGTATTTTTTTAAGTAAAGACATTATTTCAAGCACAAATGTCTTTCTACCCCCAAATCAGAAAAAAGCCATGAGTGCCAAAGCAAAGAACATAGAGGTTTTACAGAGAAAAGTATGAACATCAGGGACACCCAAAACTACGTTACAGAGTGAACTAAAGCAAAGACTCCAAAGCCTTCTCACACCACACACGGATCAGTTTCTCTCAGTTTCTCTCAGTTAGATTAACTGCCTTTAATAAACACCACTAACACTGCTTGGCTGACAGACATTAAGAGATCAGCAGCAACAGACCTGAAACTTACATGAAAATAGAGAAACTTCCTATGAGGAAGTTAACAAATAGCAAGATGACTTAGTGACAGACAAATTTCCATTGCCAGGCTACTTAAGTAAGACCACACATCATTTTTACACCATGAAAAGTTCACACTCAGTAACACCTATGCATTGCTTGAAAAGTTAGGCCTATGGCCACAGGGGTATGTATAGAAGATTTTTACACTCCTAAAAGTGGCCATAATTTCTGGAGAAAACAGCATTCAAAAGTCCTTTGCAAATAATACTAAATAGGGACATTTGGCCAGTGATGAAGACAGAACACGTCACTGAAGACTCTAAAGCTGTGTAAACACACCACGAACACCAATGCTGGGAAAGCAGTAAAACAAGATTCTGTAAGAATCTGAGATTTACTCAAAATCCAGAGCTGGACAACAGCAACTGAAACAGAAATTAGGAAAGGGAACTGAATTAGTCATCACTGATGTTTAACTTCTTAGCTATCCATGACCACTAGTTTTTCAGCTCCCCAAACCATCCCACTCTCCTCTAGCACAGCTGATACCCCATGCTCATGCAGACTCTAAGTAAAGACTTTCAGCTACTTAATTACTATTTTCGAAAGCACTGCAACCAGTCTTCAGCTGGTCTCTCACAGAGGCACTGCCCACGCCGGCCTCTTGGTCATTAGATCTGATGAGATCCTATCAGCACAACTGGTAACTGAACAAAACAGGTCACACTGTGTAAATGAACATACCGTGGTTCCAGCTCCCACTCTGCTGGAGACTGGCACCATCTCCAGTTTGGCATTGTTGGGCAGCCTAGCAAATCTCCACTGCAAAGACAGGTCCAACACATTCCTCTGAAACCTGAAGGAGAACATAGCCTATGAGCAATACAAAGTGCAGGTATTGGGCAAGAGAATTCCCAGGAGGAATTCAACAAAATCAACAAAAGCTATTCTGCACACCAAAGGAGCTGCAGTTCATAGAAGTCACAGAGAAGGGACTCAAATCTATGTTCTTCCTTTAAAGGTTTTAAAGAGATAAACAGCAACCAACTACGTTAAATAGTTAATTTAAGCCTGGTTAAATACCAATGTACTCTTTTTTTCTTTTTTTTTTTTTTTGTGCTACTCAGACAAACGAGTTGCAATTAAGACACCACAAAAGCAGAGGGTCAAACCCCCAGGTAAAACGGGAGACGGGCGTTGCTGATCTGTGCTCGGGATGAGGTGCACGCGTGGGTGTCCCGTGGCAGCGGCATGGGGCCTCGCCGTGTGTCCCAGCACCGAAAGGAGCGTGGCACAGGGAAACCGGGGTGAGCCGCCCTGAGCAGAGCTCAGGCAGTGTCCCGGCCCCTCGCACTCCCACTGCCCGCCGCGGGT
>NW_005054578.1:217958-222440 GCF_000277835.1 Geospiza fortis
GCTGTCGGCGCCTGTGTTGTTCCCTTGGGTTTCCAGTGTCGGGATCCTCCCCCAGGGAAATAAAACATTTTCTCGTTTTACCGGGACCCTGGCCGGCAGAGCAGGCGGCGACCCCTAACCGAGGGCCGGCCGGCCCGGGCATCCCCAGGCAGCGCCAGAAATGCCTGGGGCAGAAGGGTTCGGATCTCCCTCCCAAGCAGCGGCACCGAAAATCCCTGCGCGTACAGGGAAGGCTCTCCTGAGCCAAATAACAGCCCGGGCGAACGCCGCAAGTCGCAGGGGACTGGGGACCGTCCTGCCGCCTTCCCTGTGCCACGGGAGTGTCCCGGCAGTGCCGCAGTCGGGGCGCCGTTGGTCAGACAAAGCACAGCATCCTGCTGCCCGTGAGAGACATTTCTTCTGGCAAAAAAAAAAGTTCATTTGGAACCTCGTGGTCAGTGCTGCAAACTCAGATGGTCAGGAGACATGGCTGCAGCCAAGGAACTGAAATTATCATACATTTCACAACACACAATTTCCCAGAGACTTTATTTCATTTATGGGTTTCCCCTTCAGTCTCAGCATGGCCTCTGCATCAAAGGCACTCTCAGATTCGATGACAGTCTGTTTAGTTTGCTATCATAGAAAGAAAACAAAACAACTCACCAAAAAAAAAAAAACAAAAACAAAAACAAAAAAAAAAAACAACAAAAAAAACAGCAAACAAAACCCAAAACTTTTAGTTTGAGTAACCACTGGAATTTATTTAGCCTAAGTTGTAACCACATGCCAAATACTTTCTCCTTTCTCTACTTCTTCTATATTTATCCTATATGTTAAGTCTCCACCTCTACCCCAACACCCACAAAAATGTCTGGTTTGCTTGGCTTATGAAAGAAAAAGATCCTTTCAAGGAAAGACACTTTCATAAAAGATAACACTTGCTTGTGTTAACCATATCAGCAGTGTCAGAGAAGGGAGAAACATGGGAATTTTAATGATGGAGAGACATCCCCTAGCTTATGGATGCGGATTCCAAAGTCCACCCATTGGGCAGTATCATTGCCATTACATTTATAGAGATACAGTGTTCAGGATATTTAGATTTCTACCTTTTCAATTGTGCTATGCTGTAAATATACATGAAGAGGTGTGAGCATTTAAGGGGAAGATTTTCTCAAAGTTGACACACTTGTCTAAAAAAGGGTGCAACAAATATCTGATATTCAATTCAGATAGTCTGACTTAGTCTTTAAAGAGATCCAAAGCTCTGCAATTATCTCACGCATAACAAAGATATCCCATTCTTCCACTAATTAATACTTTTTCTGGAGGCGAATAAGCAATTAAGATGATTTTGTTAACTGCAGTGACTATCCCCTGCTCAGGCAGAGCAGCCATTCCAATCTGAAAGATGCACTTTGGGTTTCATAGCCCAAAACACTGGTCTCGTTTCTGGGTGGGTGTAGCTCCTATTTGATGTCTGAAGCAGGCAGCTGTTTCATCTTTTGCACCTTTTTTGCATCTGGAAGTGACACATCCCTTACAGAAATGTTGCTCCTGTTAAAAAGACACCAATGTAATTTGAGCTGACCATTGCCAAATTGTAGGATTAGAGGTGATTGTGATTATTAATAGTATGTCATAATCATAGAGTTGCATGGAGGAGAAGGGTCACATTTCATACCCAGAGCCACTTCTAATCTCAAATATTTATCTCAAATTAGAAGCATCAGGAGAGAAATGGGGGCGGTGATTACAACCTGGAGTCCATTAAAGTGCCACAAAGAAAGAGGATCTCATTTGGGAATAGCTGAAAACACCCTTATATCTGATTTCTGCCACTGTCAGGCTGGAAGATGCCTGCAAATCTACCAGGTGAGCCCCAGCCAAACATCCTCCAAAAATTTGTCTTAAATTGCATTTTTTTTGGTGATTAGAGTGAATGCACTGCAGAATAACTTTCCCTAATCCCACTTTTCAGCCAGCTGGTGCTTTGCATTCAATACATAGCCCTGGCACTGTCTGCATCTGCATTGTCACAGGCATACAGGGAATAACACATACTTGCTTCTTCATAAAGTAGCAAAATCTCACCTGCTTTTATTTTCTATTTCTTCTTTCAAAATGAACAGGAAATTAGCTGTGAACATCTAGAAATGTAGTAACAAGCTCGAAAACATGATGCAGGACAAGCTGCTTATCACTGTAACAATAATTCTGGAGTGTTTCAAGAGATGGTTCCTACCAGAGCATCACCCAGCACATCACATCACATCTGTTCCCAGGTTTTAAGAGGGCTCTACTGCTCTCCTGGAGTTCTTTGCAATCCCTGGCCTCGGGGTCAGGAGGCAGCAGTAGCATGACTGTGTGAAAGCAGGATTCTGTCGGTGAGCAGTGCTGTAGAGGGTGATTTACACACAACACAAGACCCAGGCAATGAGCCAGGGAGCATGGTCTGAGCCAGGGCTGCAGCGTGGCTCAAATCAGGAATGAGAGGTGGCTATGAAGGGGAAGCACACCTGTGGCACAAGCCCTTACACAGGACCCAGGTGTCATCCTCTTGGTACCTGGGTTTCCTTGGTAAACATATAGAGGGCCAGTGCTGGGGCTGCCTTAGTCCTGGCAGGGTGTGAGGGAATTCAGAACTGCCTCATAAGCTTTGGTACAGCATAGTCCAACACACTGAACATATAGGGACATATCTCAGGACATAGTGGAACACATTATGCAGGACATTTCACTTTCAAGGGTATTAAATGAAAACAATACCTCCCATAACATTATTCTCAGTCACTGAAAGTCTCCTGCTTGCCTCCTATGTGCTTCACTCCTATCAATAAAAATGCCAAATCTCCAGTGCTTGGAGCAGGACTCCAATTCTTTCAGCTTTCTCTGGGCTTCTTTTTGCACTGAGGCCAATCTATTCAATGTAGGGAGGCTTCTTACCAAAGATTAAAACTCAATGAACCTCTCATGCTGAACTATTATAAAAGTCCCTAAAATATGTGTCACTTTGATGTTCATTCAAGTTCAGTATGTCAAGGAGTTGAACAGTACCAGATTTAAATGTTTAGAGATCAGAAAGGCTGTTACACCAGACCTACAGACTTACATTCTTCCTCATAGCCCCTTGCTCAGCCATGAAAAGTAATACATTTTCCTGAGCTTTGGAAGGATAGCAGGAGTGCTCTGAATGAACCCTCCCCTGAGTGACCCGAACCAGAGGTCAGAAAGCTGAAGCGGGCTCAGTAAAGCCAAGCCACACAAAATTTGAATTTCTTTGCTTCACTTCTCAGGACAAAGATCTGCAACTTTAACATGCATTCCTCTCTGCCATAAGATGCCTCCCTGGTGCATCATAATCAGTCAGCCCTCAGTGCGCCAGCTGGTTACCAAGCAAGGCATTACAGAGTGCAGGAACTCAGCCCTCTGTGGAGAGAAGAGCAGGGACACCAGGAGGAATGCAAGCCTGGCAACGGGAGCCACAGCAGCTTTGCTGTGAAGGATGCAGCTCAGCAGTCTCACCCCTTCTGGTTTCATGCTGTACCTTGTGGACTGTGAGGTGCCCAAGTCATTTATGCCATCTTTTCCAGGGATCCTGGAGCACTCCGAGGACTCAATGCTTCAGAATGTGCACTAACTGACCAGGTTCCAGATAAAGCCCTGCTCAGACTGACTGATGAGCTCTTTAACTTGCCGTAACTAGTCTCAGTGATCCATTGCTGGGACCTGGCAGGGACAGTGAGCAAAGGAGGTTTAGGCCATCGCAGAGAAAGATACAACGATGCAGAAATGTGCTGGGACCAAAAACTTGTCAGGAGTGAACGTAGTGCGCCTGACGAGGTGCACAGTCAATTGAGTAGCTTTTCTTGGCTTTAAAGATACTGTTGTCAGTATTAGCACTTAAATAAAACATTTGGGGGTAAAAGTCTTAGGGAGAACAGAGCAAGAACTGAGAGTACGTAAGAGTAACTGAAAGATTAAAAAAACCAACATAGCAAGCAAACCAAAACCATATGCTACGTGTGTAGGAAACATAGAGCTGAGCCTACATTCAGAAAGTCCAAACACAGTAAGGTAAAAAATGTAGTTGCAGCAGTTGGACAGCCCTAATTCCAGCTTGACCAAAAAAAAAAAAAAAAACCAAAACACAAAAAAACTTCCACGAGCTATTTTAAGATTATACTTTTTTCACGATTTCTGATCCCAGATAGATTATATTTCCCAGTAAAGACAATCCTCCTGTTCCTTTCTGGAGGGCTGGTGAGGAGCGTATTATTCAAAGCGCAGTATTTTCTCTGGTTTTCCTCGGTGTTTAACTCCGAGGTCTGCAATAAGGCCATTTCCAGGGAATTCCCCCTCTCCCAGATGACCAGCACTCTGGTGACAACACGGCTTTTTCTCCAGGATTTTTCTTGCAATTCCTGGAAACGTCCGGGCCGCGGGGGAGAGCGGCCGGCGGTAAACCTCGGGAGCTGCGGGGAGCAACAGGGCGCAGCC
>NW_005054578.1:224546-232788 GCF_000277835.1 Geospiza fortis
CGGACGGTGCCCGGTTGCTGCCCCGTGGTGATCCCATACCGCGGGCTCGGGCAGGCTTTGGGTGCGCAGGTACCGCCGGAAATGAGTGCTGCTCTCTTCGCTTTCTTCTCGTGCTGCAGCCTCCTGGGCACCCAAACCTCCGTCACTCACACAGATCGTCTAACTGAGTGTACTGAAATTTACCTGCTAGGATTTGTCTTTTGGGGAGGTACTTAAACAGGCATCACAGGTCTTTTCTGTGCTACAAGAAGCTTCTAGACGGGTTTCATCTGTAGCATGAATCAAATTCTGAATGTCAAATCTGCCTAAGGGCAAATTTAGAAATGTTCCTTCCACTTCCCTTGCCAATGTTTTTCATCATGGATGTTTGTTTTCTGTGTGGTCAGAGGTCTTGCATGAGGCTCCTACAATTCCTCTGAAATCACAGACTGTCATCTGTATGTTTTTTGTTTCTTTGTGCCCATCTGCAGGAACTGGGATCCTGTCCTCTCAGCCAGAAGAAAATCCCCACTGGTGGAATGCAAACATGGTGTAAGGAGGGACAACGGAGGGAAATAGCTTTATACATAAACAGCATCTCCTGCCTTTTAGGCTAGCAAGAGTGCTGCAGAGACAGGTTAAGACTAATACTTGGAAAAGGAAATTGTGTGATTCCTCATTTACTTCAGTTCAGCTCTCTAACACTTAGGGCTGACAAAGTCAAGAAACTCAGGTTCAATCTCCTTGGAGTTGTGGGGTAATCTAATGAAGAAAAACTGGGGATAGCTTAGAGACCCTTCTCAAACAGCTGCAGTGGTGAATCCATCATGAGTGCTGGGCTGATAGTGTGTTACACATCTGACAATTTGAGAAGAATGTGGAGCAGCTCTCCTAGTTCAAAGAAGAGAAATGAGAGACACCAGTTTATATATGCATCTGTATAGAAGGGATGTTAATTTGTCTTCTGCAAAACAGAGACATATGAAGTTAATTCCTGCAAAAACCTCCAGTGGTTGCAGTCAGCATTTACACTGCACTGACTAGAGTCTTCTCATTTTTCGTGTGAAAAACTGAAGCATAGAGAGTTGCCCTGTGACAGGCCATCCAATGTGTTGGCAGAATAGCTGAGAGCAAAGTCATGCTCCATCGTTCTGTCCACTGAGCTTAGTGATTCAATTAGATTGATAAAAGACACGTTATTTATTGATTTAACTCAGTAAAACTATTAGTGTTCAGGAGAAAATTCAAGAAAATTACAGTTGTGACTTAGTGTGCAGGAAGGTAAGTTGTCAAACTGGACAGAAACTTTTGCCTTTCCCCTTCCCTTTTCCCCAGGATTTAATTTTCTTCCAGTTAAGTGACCGCATCCTCACCCTGTTGTGCGTGTCAGAGGCACAGCAGGACTCTCACAGCTCTCTCTTACAGATTCATCCCATATTGCTCAAGTGATGTTTGGAGCGGTGCCTCTTCCAAGTCTGAGAAAAGTGAGTGTTGCTGATGGGCCCTTGCTGCCCCAGACATCACACATTAAAGGATGTGGCCAGACTTCTGTGAAACCACGGGGACGAGAAACAGGCTTTTTCTTGCTGAAGGGCAGGAAAGAATATCAAGCTACTTCCAGATAAAACATCCTGATCTCTTTAGCTCAGGGTGTTTTGACATAGTTCAGAGCCACTGCTTGAAGAGATGTTACACTGATGCAGTATGCAAGGATTAGAAGACCAGAATTCCTTTTAGATGAATCTCCAGGTTCCAGCGCATAGCAAATTAATTGGACCATGGACTGTTGCATGTAACTTTAGCATGGCTGACCTGAGAGGCAGGACTGGGAATTTAGTGTCAGACTTTAATCAGGAGGATATTTGGCCTTAGGCAGGAGCCATCGTGTGTCAAGCTAAAGCTGTCTGCAGGTTTCTTTGGGAAACAGCATCATTCATATTAATGCAGGCTGCATTGCCATCCGCTGTCATTCCAGTGGTGTCACAGTAAGGGAGGGACCTTTCCACTCCATCCCAGCTCCTTGGCACTGTTCCTGTGGAGCAGTTACACATCAGCAGCCATGGATGGAAGCAGTGTCTTTGTACACGTAACATCTTGTGAAGCATTGCTTCTCTGAATGGCTTGATGAACTGGGAAAAAGGGGAAGCAGTAAGTTGGAACTAAGATTCCAGGTGGTAGGAAGGTCTGTGTTTGTTTCTGCAGCATCTTCCTTCTTGTTTTCCAAGTTTGCTCATTTCTAAGCACAGTCATAGGAGGGTACTTGTGTAATTGAGTTCACTTGGTTCTCTTTCAGGGCAGCACATCTTGTACAAGGTGGGAGCAGATCTCTTGTTAGGTGTACTTCATATAGGTGGATAAAATGAGCCTGAGTTTAGGTTCCTAATCCTTTTGGAAAGTTCTTAAGCATTTTCAGAGAGGAAATAGAAGTCTGAGCCTGGACAGGAAGCAATTTTGTTGACACTGAGCTGTCTTCCAGATGAATATGCCTTCATGGGAGCCCTGATCATCCAGGAGGTTATAAAGGAGCTGGTGGGAAAAGGCCTGAGCACTGCAAAAGTATTGCTGCTAGCAGGGAGCAGGTAGGTATCCACAGGATTCTGTTTGGTGAAGACAGGAGGTTTCCACAGTAAAAGCTGTTAAGGGAGGAGGTCCAGCAGCTCCTGAAACATTTCTCCTAGGAGTACAGTAACACTAACACAGCAAACCCTGTATCTCTGGTCAGTTTTCTCATGTCTGCACCAAGAATTCTGCTTCCTGTTGGCCCATATCCTGAAACACACGCCTTCTGTGAATTGATTCAGGACACCAAAATAACCAAACTTGCCTCGCACAGGTGGTCTGGATCATCCTGTGTTGCATGAAGCTCTGGTACACTCAGTGTATTACACAGGGGTGTGATAGAGAAGTTGCTAAGAGTGAATTTGTCTCACTTCAGATTCTTTTCATTTTTGAGCAGCCAACCCCCTTGGAAATGATAGGGAGCACATGTATTTCCCAGGAAAGAGAGTAACAACTGGACTTTGTTTCTGAGCTACCAGATTATTACTCAGCACTGGCTTTATTTCTGAGTGTTGCAAAGCAAGGAAATAATGTGGTGTCTCCCAGGCGGGTGGTGAATGGTTGGGTGTCTCTGCTGTGGCAGATGCAGGTATTTACAGCACGTCACCGCTGAGGAAGGTGTGTCTGCCAGCAAGGTCTGTGACACCCTGTGCCCCTCATGACTGCAGTGCTGATGTTGCTGTTGCAGTGCTGGAGGGACAGGAGTGCTCCTGAACGTGGATCGAGTGGCAGAGCAGCTGGAGGAGATGGGTTACCAAGGGATTCAGGTGCGAGGCTTGGCAGACTCTGGATGGTTCCTGGATAACAAACAGTACCGCAGGACCGACTGCATCGATACCATAACGTGTGCTCCAACAGAGGCCATCAGGAGAGGAATAAGGTACAGTCAGGTGCTCTAAAGTGCACTGCTGTGAGTGGTTAGAGTGTGGAAAAGATGTTCTCCTTCGCTGTCTTCCTTCGTTTTGATACTTAAGGAGTAGTTATTGTCTACATCAGTGTTTTTTCAATGATTTTATTGGAAAAGATGATAAAAGAATGTGTACAGTTACAGATGCTCTAAAGTGTGTTGATGGGACAGTGCTGCCAAGAAAGCTGTTCTATCAGTTGAAATTCTATTCAGAACAGGAACTAGGATCTGGAGAGGATGCATTGTTAGGATTGCCCTGTGCCTCCCATTCTTTTATTGCTTTCTCCTCTAGATACTGGAATGGCGTTGTTCCCGAACGCTGTAAGCTGCAGTTCAAAGAGGGAGAGGAATGGAATTGCTTTTTTGGATATAAGATTTACCCCACTCTTCGATGTAAGTACCAAAGGAGAGAGATCAAATGGTTTAGGGTTCCCTCTGTATTTGTAACTAACTTGGAGCAATCCCTTTTCCAAACTTTGTCTTTCCAGGCCCAGTCTTTGTTGTCCAGTGGCTGTTCGATGAGGCCCAGCTTACTGTAGACAATGTGCACCTCACTGGCCAGCCTGTTCAGGAAGGACAGTGGCTCTACATCCAGAATTTAGGTAGAGAGCTGAGAAACACCTTGAAGGATGTGACGTAAGTGTTTCATTGAGAAAAATCTGGCGTGTTTGTTTCTAAAGGACGTTCTTATCTAGTTCCTTGTGTTCTCAGATCTCTGCTGAAAAAGGAGAGCTGTAAATGTGGTAACTATTAGTTCATCTACATCAAGAATCTTGCCTTTTTCATTTTTGTGTAAAATTCCACTCTTTCCCTAGTCTGGAAGGTTCAATTCAGCGGGAGTTACTTTGTCCTTCAAGACATAATCCATATTTCTGTTTTCCTTTAGTGCGAGCTTTGCTCCTGCCTGTTTGTCCCACGAGATCATCACACGCAAGTAAGTGCTTGTGCAGATCCTGCAGAGGTGAACAGGGATGGGAATGACCCTGTCCTGGCAGCCTGACCCCTCTGATGTGATCTGTACTGTTTGTCTTTTCAGTCACTGGACTGACATCCAGGTGAAGGGGACATCATTGCCCCGTGCCCTGCACTGTTGGGATCGGAGCCTCCACGAGAGCAACAAGAACGGGAAGGCTCCTCTGAAAGGCTGCCCAATTCACCTGATTGACAGCTGTCCATGGCCTCACTGCAACCCCTCGTGCCCCACAATCAGGGACCAGTTCACAGGGCAGGAGATGAATGTGATCCAGTTCCTCATGCACATGGGTTTTGATGTTCAGAAGATGGCACAGCAGCAGGGCCTGGAGCCGAGTAAACTCCTGGGGATGCTCAGCAGTGGTAACTAGAAAGGTCAGAGGGGCAGAGATTAGATCAGGAGGAGAGAGACTCTCAGCCCTTCTCCCAAACTTTCTAATCTTCTTCCTAATGTTCCTGCAGGCAGATGCATGCTCATACCCATGGCACACTCACACCTGTGCACTCACATGCTCCCACACTCTTGCACGCTTATGGTGTGTCAAGAAAAAAAAAAGAAAAAAGAAAAAAAAAGGCAAGCAGCATTTTCTTGCTTACACTGTTTGGCTGGAACTTGTTCCCTCCCTCCAAACTCCAGGGCTAAGTTTCAGCTGGTCACATCCTCTTCCTGTGCTACACAAGGCAATCAGATACAGGGAGTAGCAAAGCCATAAATAGCAGCGATGAGAACCTTCCCCAGATCTGGGACATCTTCCCTTGCCATCAATTTTACATCATAGACTTGTTACAAGTGGTGAAAAAAGCAAGCACTGGATTTCTTCTGTCCAACTAGGAGTGAAGGAATGATTACTTCCTGGAGGTTAGCATCTCATGCTGAATCACAGTATACAGACCCAGGACACGTGCTAGGGATGGACACTCTTGTACTCAATTTATTCATATTATTTTATAAAATGACTTTTTAATTACTTTTTTAAACTAAGCAAGAAATATAAAGGATATTGTAACATATTTTTTTTAAATAACGAAGAAACCTCTTGCTACTTTGGCAACGTGGACATATTTATTTTAATATGTAAAACGCTATTTATAAGGGCTGACCAGAGAACCATACTTTTGTCTTTGTAAAATTGTATATGCTGCTCATTTGGATGGGTTATCCTGATGGTCACTTATGCCTGGGAGAGGGCTAAGGGTGGTGTCGATGTTTTGTATTAATTAGATTTCTGTGTTCCCCTTGCAGTGTGCCTTGTCATTGTTTCTCTGATGAAGAGGTTGTAATATAAGGTTTAAGTACAGAGACTTTCACCCAGCACCTGATGTTTGCAGGCTTTCACTGATTCCCCAGGTAGTCCAGGGCATTGCACTGTAAGGTGGAGGGAGATCTGGCTTTGCTGCAAAGGCCTCTCTCCCAGTGAGGGAAATGTTTGATCTGAGCATCAGAAGCATTTGGAGCAGAAAGGGCAGAGAACACAAGACAAGCACCAACATATTTCTCTTCTAATAATTTGGGAACACACCCACCACAGCAGGGAGAATCCCCTTTGATGGCGGTGGGAGGAGAACAAGGGAGGGATGCAGAATGCGGGGCTGAGGCTGGAGAGGAGCCGTTCCTGGGCTGGGAGCAGCGGGGGCTGGAGCAGAGCCTCAGCCTGCAGGGCAGGGCAGGGCGAGGGGGCCCTGGCCCAGCAGCAGCTGGACGGCTCCCATATGGCTCCTGCCACCACCTGTGTGTGCCTGCACTGCTGCACAGCTCCACCTGTGTGTGCCTGCATTGCTGTGCATGGCTCCTGCCTCACCTGTGTGTGATCTCTTGTTTTGGGTAAGTAAACCCGAAAAATGAACCAAACTGTAGCCCTTTGGTTCCTCTTCTTGGACCTCAGGAAAAGTCTGGCAGGACCACACACAGATCACCACAATCAGCTGTCCTGCTGTGCATGATGGGATTAACACAGACTGAAGATAAAGAAAAACTAAAGAGAAAAGGGTTGGTGCTCCCAGTGAAACTGAAAAGCAGGAAAACATCAGTGGAGTTTGCCTGTGATCAGTTTGGAGATTACTGATGTCCTTTATGTTTTAATGACTTGGGTATAAAAGTAGAATTGTCCTGATTACGTTTTTCATCTGTTTTCTGCTGTGCAGAAGCCGGTGACAAAAGGGCAAGACTGGAAGAATTCAGTGCCATGTGTTAGTACTCTGTGATCTTTTGACTGGATCGGGTTCTTTATTTCTGAGGGGACAGTGGCCGTGCTCTGTGAGGTGTGCTGCCCCACAGTGTGAGTTCTGATTTCGGGGACCTTTGCCCTCTGCCAGCACCAACTGGTGCTGACGGCTCTCCAGAGGGGCTCCACTTCCCATGGGAGCAGAAGCTGAGCAGCGGGAGCAGCTCTGCCTTGAGCCCCGGTGTCACTGAGGTGTCCCCAGGTGGGCCATGGAGTGTCCCTGTCCCCGGGCAGAGGGAGGGGATGCACCTGAAAGTGCCACAGGGCAGAAAGTGACCCCCTGCCAAAGAGACCCTGAAAACTGCTGGAGGTGAAGCATTAATAGACGGTCAGGTAGGGCAAGATTTCGGTATGAGAACTTCTTCACCTGAAGTGCCTCAGCTCTCCTGCTGCATTTCCTGGTTATTGTGATGTTAATTGTACAGCTTCCACCCCAAATGAATGCAGGCTTTTGTACTTTTAGCACCAGAGGCCTCTCAAAGGAAAATGGAAGGGACTTGAGATGAACAAAAGAGATACTGAGGTTTCAAGATGGTGACAAAGCTGAAGGTAGGCACATGTTATCATTACAGCCAAAAAAACCGTACTGTTCTCATGTGAGCCGTTCCAGTAGGGAAGTTTTGCTGCTTCCGTGCTGGGATGAGTACTGCAGGTGAGGAGTCAGCAATGCCGCTCTAGGGTAAGGGAGGAATTTTTCTGCTATGTTGTGGTGAAAACATTCAGACATTCCCGTTCTGAAATTACATCAGAAATTTTGTTTGGGGCTTTTAGAGATATAATTAAGAGACTTCTGGGTAGAGATGAAGTCTGGGAGGCACTGTATACCAGGAATGGCTCACTGTGAAAGCTTTGATCTCACAGGAGGGAGAGTTTTACACTATTTATTAAAATCTGTGCTCCAAAACAGTGCTAAGAATATCAAAGCAATTTTTTTAAACAGTTGTATTCAGTTACTGCATTCAGAGATACAAGAAAAACTGATTCCCACATAAGTAAAAGAGAGACAGGGAAGGGTTTAAGGAAATGTTGAGGACGGGTGCTTGTCAACCTTCACAGCCACAAGCTGTCACACAAAGCACAGCAGGTAAATGCATCACTGCTCCAGATCAACTGCAGCAAAGTGAGTCAGCTTTTATTCAGCCTCTGGCCTAAATCCCTTCTTTTATAGGGCTTGTGCTGCCTTGGGGCTTCTGCCCCCACTCAGGGGCTCTTGGGCCTGCAGGACTGAGCTCTCGTGGATCACAGCCCCCTGCCACAGGCAGAGCTCCCCTCAGCGCGGGGGGCTCCGGAGAGCAGCAGCATTCCAGCGACCCCAGAGCTTCCACAAGAACGGCGCAAGGATAATCAAGAGCCTTTGATGGAGCTCGCAGCTTCAGTGTTAAATAACACCCGCTCCCAACAGCTGAGTGGGGGCAGGACTCATTCCAGAACTATTAATAAAGCCCCTATTTATACTCCAGGTTGCTGCGAACGGTGCAGCAGAAAGCTACAGCTGCGGAGCTAAAATGGAATAAATGTCAGCCTCCAGGGGAAAGCACCATCCTGCGGGAAAGGAGGCAGCCGGAGGACAACCCTGGGGCAGGTCTCAGCCCTGAGGGAGCGG
>NW_005054578.1:232936-237115 GCF_000277835.1 Geospiza fortis
CTGGTGGCCCGGCAGGATGATGGAGAGTACGGGAGGGCCGTATCTGAACACGGCCGCGGTGACCTCCCCGGTGGGAATAGCTCGGCTGCTGCAGATGACCTTTGGCTGCGCCACCTTCAGCCTGGTCGCCCACCAAGGGGGGTTCAGTGCCGCCTACGGCACCTTCTGCATGTTCGTCTGGACCTTCTGCTTCGCCGTCACCGTGTTCATCATCGCCTGCGAGTTCACACGCCTGCACAGCTGCCTGAGCCTCTCCTGGGGAAACTTCACTGCTGCTTTTGCAGGTGGGCTGCTACCCCATCGGCTGCCAGGTGAGGGATTTCCGCATCGCCGCCAGCGTCTTCGCGGGCCTGCTGTTCGTCACCTACGCCGCCGAGGTGTTCCTAACCAGGGCCAAACCGGGACAGGTCACCAGCTACATGGCCACCGTCTCTGGCCTCTTGAAAATCGTCCAGGCCTTCGTGGCCTGCATCATCTTTGGGGCGCTGGTGAACGACAGCCAGTACGGTAAATACGTGGCGACGCAGTGGTGCGTGGCTGTCTACAGCTTTTGCTTTGTGGTGACGGTGGTGGTGGTGGCCTTCAGTGTCACAGGTAAGACTGCCTTGCTGTGGTTCCCTTTTGAGCGTTCTGTGGTCATCTACACTTTTGGGGCAGTGCTGCTCTACGCGAGTGCTGCGGTCATCTGGCCAGTGTTCTGCTTTGACAGCAAGTACGGCTCCCCGCGACGGCCCGGCCTCTGCGCCAAGGGCAAGTGCCCCTGGGACAGCCAGCTGGTGATTGCCATCTTCACCTATGTCAACCTGCTGCTCTATGTCCTGGACCTGGCGTACTCCCAGCGCATCCGCTTTGTCTCACACATCTGAACCGTGGCTCGGCCTCCGTGGAGGCATCTCAGAGTGCCAACCCCTGCAGGTGCAGAGGGACAGGGGCAGAGAGGTGCTGGGCAGGCATGCACACACCACCATCAGCCAAACTTCAAGTGAGGACTGACTACACTAAGGAATTAATGACCTGGAGCAGGTGGGCTGCAGCTGACACCGCACAGCCCAACTCCCCCTTGGTTCTGCCTCACCTGCCCAGGCCAGCACGAAGGAATGGCACAGCTCCACGGGCATCTGCAGACAGCAGGAGTGCTTGTGGCCACAGCAGTGGGGCTGGAGGCTATCAGGTTACTGAGCCAAACATTAGGAAAGACATCCAGGATTTTGAAACTGTTAACCAGCGCCTAACAGTAACCAAATGACTGCTTGGGAAGTGGAAAAGTTAAAAGCTGCATGAAGGAACACCAGTTCAGTAGATGAAAATCAATCCCTCAGATTTGGGGTTAGTTTGGACTGTGTTGGGAGATGTGGAATGCCTGCAAGTGTGGGCAGTTCCAGTGTGGGTGTTTCTGAGGAGAGCATCATAGCCATAACAGTATTTTGAAGGTTGCCAGTCATTTCCTTTCCTCTCCTTTGCTGTCTAGCACAGAAAAGGAATATCCTCAAGTGTACACCTTGGAGGAGGCCTATTTAATGTAATACTCCTATTTAGCAAACACTGAGTCACTACAGAAATGAAAATTTGTAAAGTCAGGGCTCTACTGCTGAGAATCAGAGTGCAGAGCAGAGCCATCCTGCAAAGTGACCGAGTGTGACCTGCCATCATCATCCTCGCTTGAGCAGCGCAGAAAATACCTTGGCACGTGCTCTTGTCTTGATCCATGGGCCACCATTTCTTTACACTGGGGTCAAGGGGTTTTTCTGGAGGCTTGAAGATAAATTCTGGGGCATGGCAAAGGGGAGGCAGCGAGTGATTGATCTCTCAGTGCTGCACAAGAGACCCAGCCGGGCGGGGAGGGGGCACGGGCAGGACGGGACAGGGCAGAACTTGTGCACGGTACCCTGCAGCAGCTCGGGATTCCTGAGCACTCTGCATCACTGGGGAGCCCAATTTCCCAGACCCACCCTGACAAAACACCCGCTTTAAAGTTCCACACTTCTCAGCTCAGATTTCAGGCCCCACAGGAATCCTCATTTGTCGCAGGGAGAAGCCAGCGTGTCCAAGTGCTTGTGCAGCACGTGCAGACTTGAGTGCTTTGATTAAAATATCCAGTAGCTGCCTGTCAGAAGATGTATTTTTTAACCAAAACAAAATAAAGCTGAATGGCAGAGGTATGCTTACATCTCCTGAGATCTCTGTGCTGTCATCCTGCTCTCCACACTCATTGCAGCAGACACCTTCTGCATGAAGGCAGAGCTCACTTTATTCTGGTGTACAAAGCCTGAACACGGAACCAAAAAACAACAGACACAACACAGTAAGACCTCTGAGAGGATTCTCTGCAGCAGAATGATTCAGGAATAAGGAAGCAAACTTTCTTTTCATCAGTGCTTTGTGTGGGGTTTGAAAAGCAAAGGGAAAGCTTGTTGGGACAGATGATGAATAATTCTGAGCAAGCACCAGCCCTTAGCAGTGGGGAGCATCAGCCAGGACATGGGACAAGAATTGGGATCCAGCACAGAGAAACAGCCTGCCAAGGGGGTTTTCTCTTCTGTGAGTCCCACTGAAGGGCAGGAAATCTGGAAGATGTGGTCCAAGAGGAGGCTGTCAGGGCAAGACCCACGGCTATCTGCTATAGATACAAACCAGGAGCTTTATTTATTGCCACCCAAACAAATTATGGGTTGCACAAGAACAAAATGCTGACTTGGGAAAGGAAATCCACTTGTGTTGGAGGAGTCAATTTACAGGAGCCACTGCATACAAAGGGACTTTGAGCATTTATGATGTATTCCTGTTAAACCCATCAATATGGACAAATTAAGCCATGTAATACTTGAAAATTACTTTTTTGTTGTTGTTGTTGTTATTTCAGATTACTAAAAACCAAACAGGTGCCCGTGAAGGACCATGGCTTTTGTTATAAAACGCAACCCAGTGGGCCCAGGAACGTCGCTTGAGGAAAGCCCTGTCCTGGTGTGGCTCTGGGGGGCTGGGGGCCAGCGGAGAGCCCAGGCAGGGGGTGCCCGTCCCCAGGGATGGCACCACCAGTGCTCAGGCAGCAGCAGCAGCTCCTTGGCTGACAGCGCGTGGCTGAGCCAGGCACTTCTGGGCTCCTGCTGGGAAGATTTTGCGCCAAGTAGAAGCAAGAGCAGAAACATGGTGAAACTGACAATGCCGTGGGTTGATGCAACTTACACCCAGCCAGGGTCAAAGGGCCAGAGAGGAACTGGTGCTTGGGAAACAATGAGGGCAAAATGGAGCATCTTCACAATAAGGGGAAAGAGAATTTAACATGGAAACCATGATCCCACTGACTGGAGGAGTGGAAACACAAGTCATTGCCAAGAACAGTGTGTTCAGATTTAGCTTTCTCATCTGCCAGCCAAAAACTGAGCAAAAAATGTGAACATGGTCAAAATGGCAAAAAAAGATTGTGTGGACAACAATCCTCTCTTTTAGGAGAAAAAAAAATTAAAAAAAAAATCAAAACCTCATGCTTCAGTGGTTAAAACATTCCCCGACCATTGGAAACTATGAGATTGCCCAATCCAGAACAGAGAACATCTGATATCTACTCATCAGGATTTACCAATCAGCTCTGTCATGATTCAGTTCTCCAGACCTCCTTCATTTCCAGAGAGCATCTCCCCCCTTAATTAACAGATGATGATCAAGTAGCTCCCCATGAACCTGGTTGCCCCAGTCACCAACCATTCCCAACCTCTTTTGGTAAACTAATGTTAGGATTTATGTGTGTTCATTAATTATGGACTTGTGGCTGCAGCCAATCTAGACAGCACCCAGAGGATTCCAGCATGGGTAGGTTAAAGTCAGAATTGTTAATGGGTTTGGATTGGGTTTTTCCCTTCTTTTTTGGAAGCCCGGGGTTCAGTACTCACGAAAGATCAACGTTTAGGAACATTTATCAGCAGAAAAAACACTGAGCTTTATTTCTGTCAATGAAGAAGTAAAAAAAAAAAACCAAACCAAAAACTAGCGAGGTAAGATGATACTTAGGAAAAAAATCACTGCCTGCTGCTTGGGTTTTACAGGAACAAGTCAACTGCGGCCCGGGCTCTGCACAGCCCAGGGCCGCCAGGCTCCGACGGGGCCACCCCGGTGCTCGGGGGCAGCACGGCACGGCCCGGCCCGGCCCGGCCCGCGGGGCTCGGGGCAGCACAACACAGCACG
>NW_005054578.1:237877-241544 GCF_000277835.1 Geospiza fortis
CACAAGATCACGGCGAGCTCCCCGGACACTGACCTGCCCACCGTGAGCGGGCTGCGGGTGAGTGCGGCCGGGTAGCGGGCACCGGGTGGCGGCGCTCACCTCCCGGGCCATTCCCGGGCCTGAGCGGTCCCGTTTCTCCCCGAACCGGTGCAGAAAATGGGAGTGAACTTCACGGTGAGCAACAAGGACACGGTGAAGAGCAGCGATGTTCTCTTCCTGGCCGTAAAGCCACCCATCATCCCCTTCATCCTGGAGGAGGTGGGCCCTGACATCGAGCCCCGGCACATCGTGGTGTCCTGCGCGGCCGGAGTCACTATCAGCTCCATCGAGAAGGTGAGCGGGGACCGGGCACGGCCGGCCGGGCTGGCTCCGCTCCTCTGACCCCGAGGAGCCCATGCCACGGACTTGTGCTACTCGTGCTACTCAGGACTAAAGTCACACAGCAGCAACCAACTTGGTTTTGGTCACCTTTGCCTGTGTTCATCGGCAAATGCTGTTAGAGGCTTTATCCAGCTCTTCTCTCACATGAGGTGCTGTCCAGTCATGTTTATTTTAACAGCAGTGGTCATCTCCCCTGAGTTTCTGTGGATTTTTTGCTAAGTGTCTGCAGGAGCTGTTTTGGAGGTCTGTGGGTTGATGTGGGATTGAGGCCTTGGGGATACTGTTTCCAACCCGGCTTTGCCCAGCTCCTGCTTTGCTGGTACTGAGCAAGGCTTCACATTCACGGATGGGCTGCTGTGGCTCAAAGCAGGACATTTGAGATACACAGGTCTCTTTTTCCTTCTGCTTGTATTGTTCTTGCCCCTGGGGGGTCCTTTCCTGAACAGCCCATTAATGAAACATATGCACTAAACCTCATTTTTCTCCCTTCTTTCTTTTTTTCTTACTTTCTATCTTCAATTACTTTCTGCCCTAAGAAACTCTCTACCTTCTGCCCCACACCAAAAGTGATCAGGTGCATGACCAACACCCCTGTGATAGTCCGGGAAGGTGCTACAGTCTATGCCACTGGCACTCATGCGGATGTGGAAGATGGGAAGCTTTTGGAGCAGCTGATGGCCAGCGTGGGCTTCTGCACCGAGGTGGAAGAGGACCTCATCGATGCTGTAACGGGGCTCAGTGGCAGTGGCCCTGCGTATGTATGTGCTGTTGTTTCCTCAGCTAGTGCCATCTTAGGGAGAGCACTTGGCTTTGCCTGCCATAAAATCTGTGCAACTTCAGCTTGTCTTTTTTTTTTTTTCTTCCCCACCACCCATATTTGCAATGGGACATGTATTCCAGGTGTCCAGTTGGGACAGCAGGAAAATTTTTTAAGAGTAAGATGAGTCTGAAGTCCATAGCCAGTGTGCAGTGGCCGCATGTCCATGTTGCAAAACTTGGGCCTGTAGTTTGCATGATCAGAAGCTGAATTTCTCCCATTCCCCCCACTTCTGAGCTGGAACTGGTGGGAGGGAAGCCTGGCATGGCATCCATGAAGAAAAGGGGCAGGCTTTTGTCAAGTCTGTGAGTGATAGGAGTCACAGAACAGCCCTGAAGCCCTGGATTCTCTCTTCCCTAAGCCTTACCAGTCTTTCAGTGCCCTTCTTTCCCTCTGTTCTCAGGCATTCACTGCCCTGGATGCTCTTGCAGATGGAGGAGTGAAGATGGGCCTTCCCCGCAGGCTGGCGGTTCGGCTGGGAGCACAGGCTCTGCTGGTCAGTATTACCTGGTGCGCAACACATCTGAGCCCGTGCCTGCTCCTTGCAGAGGAATCTGCACCTCAGTTTGAGATGGTCGTGGTGCTCTGGCAGGATCTGCTTTAAGGAATGTGTTTGGTTGGAATGCACACAGTTGCTGGTGAGGGGCTGTAGGAAGTGTCTGCAGCAATCTGCTGGTGCTGCTGGTGGGGTGGGAGCTGCGGCCTGGGAAACTCTGCTGCTCTGAGGCCTCATCAGCTCTGAAAAGTGTTTTGGCAGCCTGCAGGAGCCCAGGTGTGCCCGTTGTGAGTGTTGGTGCTGCTCTTGCAGTGGAGAGCAGGAGTGTATGACAGTGGTTCCTCAGTCAGGACTCTGGCAGGTGTTTTCCTTGCTACAGGGTGCTGCCAAGATGCTGTTAGAATCTGAGCAGCATCCGGGTCAGCTGAAGGACAACGTCTGCTCACCCGGGGGAGCCACCATCCACGCCCTGCACTTCCTGGAGAGTGGTGGCTTTCGCTCTCTCCTCATCAACGCTGTGGAGGCTTCCTGCATCCGGACAAGGTGGGCAACTAGGAACTAAAGAGCTGACAAGACTTGCCCCCCCACCCTCCCCATCTTATTTTTCTGTCTTCCTCTCCCACTACCCCACTGTAGGGAGCTGCAGCATTTGGCAGACCAAGAGAAGATTTCCCCGGCAGCCATAAAGAAAACATTGCTGGACAAGGTGAAGCTGGAGTCTCCTTCTCTGTCTGTGGCATCTGCTAGCAAAGTCAGTCTGTTCACCAGCAAGAGCAAGAAGAACTGAGCAGACTGCTGCGTTCTGGCAGTGCTGAATGTCAGTGTCCTGGCTGCAGCCAGGACAGGGTTAATCTGCAGTAGCCAGGAATGGCATGGCCAGGACCCTGGTTATTCTATACACGTGGGCAAAGGGGAGGGGAGGGTTTGCAGCAGGGGAGAGGGGCTGAAGAGGGGTGGAGAGAAGGGGTCCCTGTACCTGGGTGCATCAAGTGAGCAGTGGGAGCAGCATCATGTTACGCGTGGTGAGCAATCATGTGGGAATCCTTCACCTCTCTTCTACACTCTTCTTAATATTGTCGCTGTTATTATTTGTTTTCTTATCTCATTACTGCTTCCAGTAAATTGTTCTTGTAGCAAACTGTGTTCTCTACCTTTTGTGCCTCCAGTTCTCCTCTCCAGCCCATCACAGAGGGAGAGGGACAAGAGGGCAGTGAGTGAGCAGCATGTGGTTTTGAGTATTTCAGTGGGAACGCTAATACAGGGAATACCATTCCTAAGCCACAACTGTTAGTGTTCTCTGTGTTATTTCTCTTTTGTCCATGGAAAAACGCTCAGTCAGCATGCTGGTGTCCCCGTAGCAGGCTTGTGGCTTGCAGCAGCTGTGGCAGACGGTGATGCAAAATGCAAGGAGTGTTGTGGAAAGAGTTCCCACTTGGCTGAAAAAGTGGGATGCGGAATGAATGGATGCCTGAGCTTGAAGCCCTCTGCAGGGAGATGTTGGGGATGCCCCTGGGTCCTCCCAGAGAGACAGAGCTACAGATGAAATTCCTAGATGGTTATAGACCCGTAACCACAGTGGATGGGAACCCAGCCCATCAGGGGCTACCAGAGCCCTGCGAGGCTGGCGCTTACATCCCCTGTGCACAGAGCGGAGAGCGGCGGTGCTGCTGCTGGATCCGGGCCCGCCAAGGTCCTGCTGCTCCCCGGGGCACGGCTTTTCCTTGACCCCTGTCCTAACCCTCCCCTCCCCTCTCTTACCCCACGTTCACTGCGGCACCTTCTGCTTCCCTCGCCCTGCTCTGTACGCTCATCTTGTGCTGCCCGCTTTGCCTGTGGCATGGCAGCAAACAGCGGGCACCAGTGTCAGTGCCATGGGCCTGAATTCGTAGCAAAAGGGCTGGGAACACACCTGGAGCGAGAGCGGCGGCCCGGGGCAGAGGAGCGGCCCCGGCCCGAGGGACTGCGCACTGTGA
>NW_005054578.1:242499-248985 GCF_000277835.1 Geospiza fortis
CGTGCGGGCGGAGGTGCCGCTCCCAGGGGCTGCCCGGTGCTGGGCGCTGCGGGGTCCCCGAGCGGAGCGGGCTCCCCCGGGACTGCGGTGTCTGACCCGCCCCGAGGGGCCGAGTCCGTCCGTGCCGGGCACGGCTCCGGCTGTCCGGGATGTGTGAGCTCTGTGGTCGGGGGAGGGCACTGCCAAGGGCGGGAGGGAGTCTCTCGGAGCTGGCCCTTTGCTTTAGCAGTGTGAGCAGAGCTAAAACCAGCTAGGTGGGCAAATGTCTTGAGGAAAAAGTTGCTGTGAAGTGCTCAGGGTTGGATGACATCACCAGGGGACCCCAGGGTGGGGAACACAGGAGGCACTGTCTTGGCTACACAGGTAATTTGGGGAGTCATTGGATGAGACTGTGTGAGGCAATTTGCCAGCAAGCAAATAAACAGAGTATGAAATCCACGCTGGGAGAGAGTGTTTCTGTGCGGTGTGCACCGTCACTGCTGACAGACCGCGCTCCTGTGCCTGCTGGAGCCCTGGGTAGCACAGCCCTTGCTCTGCCCACTGGAGCAGGGACATCACCGTGTTTACACGGGGTTCGGGGCAGGGTTCTGCACCAGGAGCCTGGGGAAGGGCCCGTGCTGGATCATGCGTGCTGCTGTCAGCTCCCGTGTTCTGCCGCTGAGCTGAGGGGAGAATTGGCTGTGCTTGTGCTGAGTTCAGGCCTTTTGAGCTCTGGGGAAATGTGTCGAGGCTGCAATTTCTTCATTGCAGCCACAGTGTTTGGCACTTTTCAGTGTGATCTTTCTTCAGGAAGCTATCAAAAGCTGATCCATCAGCAGTCTGGAGAGTAAGGTGAATTGTGGTCTCTGTTATGTCACCCGTTCTCTGGGTGTCCTCTTTGTGAGCTGCCAAACAGCCCGGTTAAAACAGGACCCAGGAAATTCTTTGGGTTGTTCTTTCCATTCTACTGACTGCTACTCCTTGGAGAGGTGGGATCACCAGGCTTTTGGGGACACTCCTGTGGCAGCTCTGATGGCTGTTGAGAGAGGCTCCTGCCTGGGAGGTGTTGTGTTAGAGTGTGCAGAGGCAGGAATGAGTGGCTGCCTGCTATGTGCAGCTCTGCCAGCAGTTCCCCAGCCTGCCGAGGAGCACTCTTCCCAGTGCCCTGCCTGATGCAGCATGCGTGTGCCCT
Source organism: Geospiza fortis (assembly GCF_000277835.1). Taxonomy (NCBI): domain Eukaryota; kingdom Metazoa; phylum Chordata; class Aves; order Passeriformes; family Thraupidae; genus Geospiza; species Geospiza fortis. Next base: position 243,671 of record NW_005054578.1, read on the forward strand.
GCCTGTTTCATTTTGGGTCTGCTGTAATGAAGGCAGCCTGTGTGCTTGCCAGGCAGCTGTAAATTCTTCAGTGCCACAGGGCAGGCAATTCCAGTGTCCCACTGCCCATACCTGCCCTATGACTCCTTCCACTTGCAGGAGGATGGGGCACAGAAGTGCTGCAGGGGCAGGCACGTTGGTCTCTCCAGCTATTCCCTTTCGTCTCCCCTTTTCCCAGCAGACATGTTGTTTACCAGGTAGGAACAGAAGAAATAAACAGCAGTCTGGGAAGGAGGGAAGAATTGATTTTGTGCAGCAGTTACTTGCATGCTGCCTGTCCTGCCTCACTGCAGCTGTCTTCCTTGGGCAGCAGATGATCGTGGCTATGCCAGTGTGGCTGGGGGCAGCAGACATCTTGTTGGAAGGAGCATTGTCCTCTAGGTATATATAAATAGCCTGGCTCCTGGCAGGCTGCTGGCTTCAGGAATATCTCTGCTGGTGTTCTGGGGACTGCTGGTCCTGTTCACCTCCTGTAGGTCATAGATGCACTGGAGGGAGCCTGTGCCCCAGCTGCTGAAAGAGCACTAAGCCCTATTTGCTGATGTGTGCATTTGGTTCTGGTCTGTAACTGGACATGAGTCCTGCTGGGAGTAAGGCAGGGGCAGACAAAATTGTTGTTTGACACCTGCAAGATGAAAGGGGCAGAGGCACCTGGAGGCTGCACAGGAGTGCTGGCCAGGGGTGCGTGGGTGCAGTCTGGGCTGAGAGGGGAGTGCAGTTTGGGCTGTTAGAGCACAGCCATGTCTGTCAGGGAGTATGTGTGCATCAATTCCTTGGGCAGCGTAGTAGCAGTCTGAAAACCCTGAGGGGAGGAGGTACGTGGGGAAGGAAGCAGGAGCCTGGGAATAAGTCTCCGTAAAGCCGGCCTGGGAATTGCTCTTGCCAGTTCTGAAGTCTTGTTTTCCGTGGCAGGGAAGGAGTCTGCTCTGCTCTGGTTTTCAGCACCTAAATCTTTGTTTTCTTGTGAGCACACCTTGGCTCTTAAGATAAGGAGGAAGAAGGTGTTTCTGGGCTCTGGCATGCCAGGGATTGACAGGTACCTTCTCACAGAAAAGACCTACAACTGGGGTCAGTTTTGCATGACTGGGAGAGGTGAAGGCTGCTGAGGCATCAGCCCAAATTTGTGATGGAATTCCAGTGTACCCTTGCTCAGGGTTATGTCTTATTGAGCCATCCTTGGCAGCATCCGGAGTCTGGTAGGAGTGGGGAGCTCCTGGGCTGTGCTTGGGCACCTGTTGGAAGGGTGTGTTGAGGTGAGCTGCCCTGCTTGGCAGTGACAAGGACGAGGCTGGGAGCGAGTGGTGCAGAGTGCCAGCCTGCTGAGTCAGCATGACTGGCCTGGAGCAGCCATGCTCTGGACCCTGCCTGCTGCTTGCAAGGCTATTTTTAAAAATGTGGCTTCCATGTGTTCTGACTCCTCCTAGTTCTTTGATTTCCCCCACCATAAACAAAAGCAGCATTGCCACAGAGTCTCCGTGGGAGCAGAGGTGTGTAAGGGCAGCAGGTTCTGCTTAGGGACACTCTGCTCATTGTGAGTCCAGCCCAGCTGCCTGCTTGTTGATTGTCTTCCGTGGCAGGGGCTGGGATGTGGAGCACCTCAGGGCAGGGGCCGGGATGTGGAGCACCTCGGGGCAGGGGCTGGGATGTGGAGCACCTCGGGGCAGGGGCTGGGATGTGGAGCACCTCGGGGTGTTGCTGCTGGACCCTGCCAGAGGAATGTCGTGGGCTCTGCTGTGTCCCAGGTGCTAACTTGACCTTCCTTCCCTTGCAGAACCCAGCTGCCAAGGCTGTCGTGTTATGACGACCCCCAACAAAGGAAACAAGGCCTTGAAGGTAACGTGGCAGGGGAGGAACGGGGCACAGGGTTGGGCGTGGGCATCACCTCAGGCTTCACAAGGGTGTGCTGCCTCTCCCCAGGTGAAGAGGGAGCCAGGCGAGAATGGGACCAGCTTGACAGACGAGGAGCTGGTGACCATGTCTGTGCGAGAGCTGAACCAGCACCTGCGGGGCCTGTCCAAGGAGGAGATCATCCAGCTGAAGCAGCGCCGGCGCACGCTGAAGAACCGGGGCTACGCCGCCAGCTGCAGAGTGAAGCGCGTCACCCAGAAGGAGGAACTGGAGAAGCAGAAGGCAGAGCTGCAGCAAGAAGTGGAGAAGCTGGCCTCAGAGAACGCCAGCATGAAAATGGAACTTGATGCTCTCCGCTCCAAATACGAGGCCCTCCAGAACTTCGCCCGAACCGTGGCCCGGAGCCCCGTGACCCCTGCACGGGGGCCTCTCGCCTCCAGTATGGGGCCCCTCGTCCCTGGCAAGGTGGCTACCACCAGTGTCATCACAATAGTGAAATCCAAAACGGACGCCCGGTCTTAGTGAAGCGAGCGTTGCCTGAGCTTGTCTGTGCAGGGCAGTTAGGCACAAAACCAGCCTGGAATCCCTAAAGCACAAGCCCTCCCCACATGGGTCCGGGTTCCTTTGACTTGGCCCAGGACTGGCCTGCTGATCGCTCCAGTTTATTTTGTTGTGTCCAGATTGGTATGAGCAGTGGTGATGCATCCCTTGTCCTGTGCAGACAGAGCTTCCCACCCAGCAGTCTGTAGCCCTCGGGTGCCCTGGGGACAGGCTGTGAGATTTTGGTTTTCTACCCAAAGAAAATCTGTGCAGCGTGGCTGAGAGAAGGGTGGAGGAGTGGCCCGAGGAAAGCTTTCTTCCTGGGGGCTGGGAACCCTAATTTTCGGTCACTTCCAAAGGCTTTATTTCATGACTCTTCCAGGTGGTGCATCTCAGCGCCTGAACCTGCTGCTTTTGTCTCCCTTGGTACCTGTAGTTACAGTTGGGGTGTTCTGTGTCCTAGGTTTTATTCCTTTCTAGGTGTGCCTCTGTGCCCTAGCCGTGGGTGTCCCTCAGGCCGTGCCGTTGGCTGTGTGAGCTGGCAGTGCTGGGGGACGGCGCTGCCGTGTCTGGAGCCCCCGCAGGGAAGGAAGGAAGGAGGCAGCAGCGGGACGGTGTGGACTGCAGGCCGGTTTTGTGCCTAATGTGTTGCACTGAACAAGACCAAAATCACTAGTTGTTCCCGTGTTTCGAGGGTATCAAGTGTCTCTAGTGTGATGGTTTACACAACCAGTTTATGTGGTTAAATAGCCCTTTATTTAAAGAGAGAAACATCATTTTAAGAATTATTAAATTATCTAAGTTTAAAATTGGACAGAAGAGAGAGCGTATTTATAGTCAGCTTTTTTACCTGAGAAGGTGAGAATATTTGACCATATGAGTGGGGAAATATTCTCAGAGACTTTGCTAGTTAAAAGTTAATAAATAAATAATTTTAAAGTTTCTCATGAACCTCCCGCAAACTGTTTGTGGCTCTGAGGTTAGTTTTTATAAAGAGTTATCAGACTTTATTTATAAAACTTAGAAAAAGACAAAAAAAGAGGCAAGTCCTGTTTGATATCTTTTTGCAATTGTACCAAAAGTGACTTATTCTTGACCTGGCTAGTTTCTGTGGTGTCCCCTGGTGTTGGGCGCTCTCTCCCCGAGCTCTCGTGCAGCGCTGTGGTGTGCTGGTGCCTTTGCCATGTGCTGTCATTTCACACTGTTGTCGTTTTCCCTAAACTCGACTGAGAGAGTGAGTTGGAATCTCTCTGAATTCTCCAGAAGGGTTCTGGTGCACAGGCGAAGGTGCTGCTGTTTTTGGGGACAGGAATGGCTGGCTGGTGCCACCAGGCCTGCCCCGAGGCGTGGGGGCAGCACAGGCAGCTCCTGCTCAGCAGCCAGTGCCAGGCTAGCTCGGTTATCTGGAGAGGAAGAATGCTGCACTCTTCTTGTGCAGCAAACCTGTCAGAGAAGTAACGTGAGGGAGACTCGTCCAGGCTTAGGAGAACACTGATGGGATTTAGCTCTGGAATTAGATCCTGTGGTCAGAACTTGTGTTGTGCTCACGGCTCACCTCAACGAGAGGGGCAGCGGGGGACAGGCTAGTCCTTGGTGTCTGCACATTGCTGGCCAGTGAGCTGTGGCAGGATCACTGTCCTTCCTGGGGTGGCTTCTGCCCAGGGCTTCTAGGAGAGGGCTCGGACTCACAGCTGGGATACAGCTGAGAAGCTGTTTGTGGCCAGGCTCCATTTCCACAAACACTTTGACTTCCCTCTCCCCTTCCCAAAGATTTGAGCTGATTTACTGAGTTTTAAAGAAGCAGGGCATGAGGGGGAAGCCCATGTGATCTCCTGGCTGATGAAGATCTGAGTGGAGGGGGCAGATTGGGATGACACGAGTGAAGCCACAGTCTGGTGGTGAGGTACAGCTGTCCTGGATAGCTTTGGGGGATGTTTCTGACTGCTGAGCTGATACTGCTGTCCCCTGAGCAGAGGGGCAGGGCAGCCTGAGAACAGCTGCAGTGTGGCAGGACATGAGCAGGTAGCTGATGGGGATTTCCTGCTGGAGGAGATCAGCTTTGCTCTGATTGATAGGGAGTTTAGGGAGTTGTTTGGGATGCTTTTCCAAGTAAACTTCCCAAAGGAGGAGCAGGTTAGAACATTGCCTCCACACGTCCCCCTTCTGGCCCTGGACTTCCTCTTCTCTGAAGTGTCTGGTGTGCCACTTCCAGCCGTTCACCACAGCCCACACACTGCACAGCACTCAGCAGGCTCTGGTCTTCCAGCTGGTTGTGTGGTGACTGGGACAAGTGAGATTTTACAGAACACAGAGGCGTCCAGTTGTCCTGGGGTGTCATTGCCAACGTGTCCCTCTTAGAGCCAGGCTGAGACTGAACCAGGCAGAGCCCTTGGGACACAGCTGAGTCCTGATCTGGGCCAGCAGAGCGGGCAGGGTGTGCATGGGGCTGGCCAGGGTCTGGGTTCCACAGCTGGGGCCTCTGGTGCGAGGAGAGCCCGGGAAACACAGCAGGCAAGGATGGGCAGCCCTGCAGCTGCGGGGAGCTTTGATTTGGTGCTGCTGGGTTTCAGGGAGCGTGCAGCCCCTGCGACGGCAGCCGCTGCTCTACCGGGGCTGGCAGCAGTGCCCAAGGACCAGCCGTCCTTCCTCCTGCTTCCCCCGGCCCGAGGTGTGCTCAGGGAGCACGGGAAGGGCAGGAGCAGCCGTGCCTGAAGCGTGGCTGCAGGGCGCCCCTGTGCTAAACAAGCTCCGTTTGCCACGCTGGATGTCAGCGAGGCCACGCTGCCCTGAGCGTGGCTTGCCCGTGCTTTGGTTTTGTTCCCAGTGCAGTGTAGGAGCAGTGATGGATGGGGTGTGTCTTCTCCGCAGTGTCCGATCGCTCCGGTCCG
>NW_005054578.1:250084-253247 GCF_000277835.1 Geospiza fortis
TCCAGGCACTGCCGGTGTTTGTGTCCGGTCAGCTGTGCTCCCGGCGCGTGTGGCTGTGCAGACCGGTCTCCCGAGAGGCTGGGTCAGCAGCTACTGGTCTCCAGGAAGTTTTTTGCCGTGATCCTCCCATGAACAATGCCCACGTCCTTTCCACCTGGAAATCACTGCTGATGCTGTGCTTGTGTTGCTTTTCCTGCTTGGCCCAAGCCCATCCTCTGGGGAGATCCTGACTCGTGTGACCCTGCTGGGTGTGTTTCGCAGGTGTGTGATGAGCCCGAGGAGCTGAGCAGGAAGGTGGCAGAGCTGGCGGCGGCCGTGCGCAGCGCCAGGCACCTCGTCATCTACACGGGCGCTGGGATCAGCACGGTGCGTGGGCAGCACCCGGCCCTGCAGGGCTGCTCTGGGGCCAGCACAGCACCTGTGGGACCAGCCCTGCAGTTTCCAGGCTGCAGCCCAGGTCTTTCCTGCTGCCCCGGAGATTCTGTGGCTGCAGGACTGCTCAGGCACAGCCTGAGCCAGAGGACACTGCTCTGGCTTCACTCGAGTCTCTTCCACGACTTGGTGTAAAACCTCAGACCAGTTAGCTCAGCAATGCTATATGTGTTATCTGACATGCAGAGACAGCTCGGGATTGTTGGAATTTATAAACAGCACTCTGAGAATTGTTTTGTGGCAGTAGCCTGGGGCAAAGCAGCAGTCTGGTTCTACCTCTTCTAATGTGTCACCTCCCCCTTTGTGTGAGCTCTGTCACTCCCTTCTCTGCTGAAATGGAGAGTGACTCAGGGCAGGGGGCTGGGTGCTCGTGTCACCTGCATGTTCACAGAGATGCTGAGTGTGACGGGCCAGAACAGAGTCTAGGCAAAATAATAGAAGGCTCAAGAACGGAGTTCTGTGTAGCAAAATGGGAAGTACCAAGGATGAAAAAGATTCTGGAGGGATTCCATAATCATAAAATTGGAGAAAGCTGACACTAGAAGTGAAAATGAGAGCTGAAATGTAGAAGAGAGAGAGAAAACAGATGAGGAGGTTTCCCTGTGTTCAGGGAACAGCTATGCTGGAAAACTCAGAGCGAATGAAAAAGCAGTGATGGCTGGACTTTGTGTTGGCTGGCTGTGTCTGGTTGTCCTGGGCTGTCCTGGGTGGGCCTGGGCTGGCTGTGTCTGTGCACAGGAGCTGTGCCAACCCCACCCGTCAGCCCTGCTGTTCTCTCTGTGACAGGCGGCTTCGATCCCAGACTACAGAGGCCCCAATGGCATTTGGACACTGCTGCAGAAGGGCAGGACCATCAGGTGAGGAGCCAGATTCCCAGAAAGCTGATACTGGAAGAGGTTAATGGCAATTCCAACTGGTTTTTTTCCCCTTTGCTTCTTGTCAGGGCTGCAGACCTGAGTGAGGCAGAGCCCACACTCACTCATATGAGCATTGCCTGCCTGCACAAGCACAACCTGGTAAGATATTTTTACCTCACCTCACTCATGTTCCTCTGCCTAAAAATGATAAACCCAGCAGGGAATAGTCAGAGAATATTGCCTGACTGCGTTTTTGGCTCAAGTGGCTGCATATCCATGTAGGAAAATGTGTCCAAGCCTTCCTCAGTCAGCTGCAGGCTCCGGCTCTGGCAGTTTTCCCCAGTGCCTTTTCTTTAACATGTTGTATTTGTCCCTGGTGAGGCTGGTCTGGGGAGCTGGTCACAAATCAGCCAGCCCTAGAAATGTTCATTTTAGCAGGAGGAGGTTTCCATTTAGCTTTCATAAATGTCTGTTCACCACGCTCTTCCCCTGTGGGTCCTGCCCTGATGTACAGGCTGTTGGTGTGATTTGGGACACATGCATCAGTGCTTGGAGGGATCCCTGTGTGGTCTGCAGAAGCTCAGTGTTTTGTTCCCTCCAAGGTGCAGCACGTGGATCCCTGTGTGGTTTGCTCAGTGTTTTGTTCCCTCCAAGGTGCAGCACGTGGATCCCTGTGTGGTTTGCTCAGTGTTTTGTTCCCTCCAAGGTGCAGCACGTGGTGTCTCAGAACTGTGACGGGCTGCACCTGCGGAGCGGGCTACCCCGAGCTGCAATATCTGAGCTGCACGGGAACATGTACATAGAGGTGAGTGGCCAGAGCAGGAAAAGTCAACGTTAAGTGGCCTCACAAAAAGGGAATGTAAACTCTTGATCTGCCACCAGCTCAGAAGGAATCAGTACAAGGGATTGGCCTGTGTGCAGTTCCTGCCTTCAGACCCTTGCGTTTGGGGTGAACTGTTTAGGAAGTGCCAAACACGGCTCTGTAGCTCTTCCTCTGTACATACTGGAACCTTTTGATTCTGACATCTCTTCCTCAGCCCTTCTCTGAAATCCCTCCCAGCATGTAGCCAAAGGCTGCCTGTGGCTCCTGTGGCTGGTTTTCAAAAAAACCTTGAGGTTTTCCAAGTTAGCATCTGATCCCTGATGCTTCTGTCTACAACTTCTGCATTGTCCCCAAAAAATGCTTTTCTTCCAAGAGAAGAGGCTTGCTCCTGGCCTCTGGTGGGTGTGATGCTGATAGTGTGACAGGGTTTCTGCTTTCGTCCTGCACCAGGTCTGCACTTCCTGCACACCCAACAGAGAGTACGTGCGAGTGTTTGACGTGACGGAGCGCACGGCCCTGCACAGGCACCACACGGGCAGGATGTGCCACAAGTGTGGGGCACAGTTGAGAGATACAATCGTCCACTTTGGGGAGAAGGGGACATTGAGACAGCCCCTGAACTGGGAAGCAGCAACAGAAGCTGCAAGCAAAGCAGATGTGATTCTTTGTCTGGGTTCCAGCTTAAAGGTAACTTTAGAGACTCGGTGAAGATTGTTAGCAGCATTCCCTCTTGGTGATACACCTTGGTGCTGAGCAGTCTCCTCCCAAACAGACAACTGTAAACTCTGGTGTCAGGATTCGCCCAACATCTGTGATAGTCTCTCTTCCTCCCTCTTTCCCCTCCTGGTAATACATTCCTTTTCCTCTCACTGATACGGTTCACGGCTGCGTGTGCCTGTGGCTGTGCTGATCCTCTGTGCTTTGTGGCAGGTTTTGAAAAAATACCAGCGGCTCTGGTGCATGAGCAAGCCCCCCACACGCCGGCCCAAGCTGTATATTGTGAACCTGCAGGTGAGACAAAGCCCTCAGCGCTGGCTTGGCCAGGTGCGAG
>NW_005054578.1:254133-264748 GCF_000277835.1 Geospiza fortis
CCCTGCCCGGCAGCAGAGAGCTGGGGCAGCTCGCCCGGACCGTGCCGGGGTGCCCGGCTGAGCCGGTCCTTCTCTTTGCAGCTATGACATGGTGCACTATGGCCACTCGAACCAGCTGCGCCAGGCACGGGCCATGGGCGATTACCTGATCGTTGGGGTCCACACCGATGGTAAGAGGTTTTACCAGGATTCCTCTCGTGCAGCCCCTCAGATTGCCCAGCAGCATTAGCCCCAAGAGTTCCTGGTAGGGTCAGGCTTCATCTTGCATCTGCTCCAGGATCAGTAACCTCCGAGAGAAAGATGTCCCTTCTCTAGGAGTGGAGTTACCCCGTCACACTTTTGGACTGAGGATTAGGTGGCTCAGGTCTTGCAGGCTCCAAGAGTTAATCTGTCTTCCGTGCTATAAAAACAGTTGAAACAGCTGAAAATCAGTCTCCTTTTGCTGGTAGGAGGTGCAGAATTTATGTCTCAAAACAAATTACCTTGTGGAGAAAACTCTTTTCAAGGCAATCTGGAAGTTAAGTGCCAGAAACAAGTTCTGGCACGTGAAGATGTATTTTAAATGGGTTTGTGGATGCAGAATTTCCAATATGAACCAGGTGTAGTATGAAGTTACTGCTTAAGAGGGCAATTTCTCCTGGGGGGATGCTGGGAGGCCCAGCTCATCCCCTCAGGAAGAAGTATCTGGGTACAGGGAAGCACTGAAACCTTTTGCCCCCTGAGTGAATTCCAGGGCCCTTGTTAAATGTTTAGGAAATGCAACCGAATCAAAATATTTTCTGATCTATCTGGGGCTTCCTTTGCTACCAGAGACTGATCCAAATCTGAGGATAAGCCTGCAGTGAAGTTCACCTGCCCATGAAATGAGAGGGGCAGTGACTGAGAGTCACTGTAGCTGCAGGACATGCTTCTGACTGGAATTTTGTTTCTCCCCCAGAGGAGATTGCCAAGCACAAGGGTCCCCCCGTCTTTACACAAGAGGAGAGGTACAAAATGGTTCAGGCCATCAAGTGGGTGGATGAGATTGCTCCTGGAGCTCCTTACGTCACCACGCTGGAGACCCTGGACAAGTACAGCTGTGACTTCTGCGTGCATGGGGGTGAGTGGGGATGGGGCAGTGGCTGTGCTAACCTGAGCCCCTGGGGGCTCCAGGTGTGCTCCAGGTGCCCTGCTGCAAACCAGCAGGGTCAGGGCTACCTGCAGAGCTCTGCCTTCTCAACACCTGCACTGGGCAGCACAGCTGCTTCTGGTCTCGTGGTCTGGAGAAACATCAGTGTGCTCAGAATCTCGAGAGTAGCCAGGGCCCTTGGTTTTAACTTACACAGGTAAATGTGTCATTTAAAATTATCCCGAGGTTGCCCTTAGCACCAGCAGAAATTTGTGCAAATGGGAAAGCCATTTACAAAACTTAAGTGTGAAAAACACTATTGAAAAGGAAAGCATGCAGAAATACAACCATGTTTATTTCTACTTATCCTGGGACAAGGTTAGATCTGAAAAGCTTCTCTCTTTATCCAGCTGATAAGCTGTTCAGTGGCTCAGCTGACTGTGGCCAGAGACCTAGTTCTTAGTGTGAACACTTTTCGGTGTACTGTTGCTAAAGAGAACCAGTGTTCTGAGGAAATGTTCTTGCTCTGGGACTCTGTCCCTTCCTGGGCTGCTGCCAATGCTCATTAAGCCTCAGCCCTTCTTCCCTGCCCCTCTGAAGCAATTTTGTTACTTTGACCAGGAGTAGTCTTTGCACTCATTTCATGTATCTCTCATCTGATCCCAGCCACCTGCTGTTGATAAGCCAAGTATTTCACAAAGTGTAAATAAATCCTTAATCTTTAGAAGATAAATATTCTTTTTTCACGTGGATGGAGTGGTTATCAAATTCCTCATTAACTTCATTGCCTGCCCTGAACGTGTCTGGTGTACGTGATCCCTCCCGGGGTTAGTCTTTGCACTCATTTCATGTATCTCTCATCTGATCCCAGCCACCTGCTGTTGATAAGCCAAGTATTTCACAAAGTGTAAATAAATCCTTAATCTTTAGAAGATAAATATTCTTTTTTCACGTGGATGGAGTGGTTATCAAATTCCTCATTAACTTCAGGTGCTGAGGGGTTATGGCAGCGCAGGAGTGCCCATGGCCCCTGCTCCAGCTGCTTGGATTTGTCCCCTCTGCCACTTGCTGACCTGTTGCAATCATCCCGTGCTTCTCCGAGCAACACCCTGCACCAGCAGCTTGGCCAGGCTGTGTTTGTGCAAAAGCTGAGTTTGGAAATAGCTGAGCTTACCTGAGGTGGTGACAGCAGCCCTGCTGTGTGTGCCCGGCTGTGTGTGCCCGGCTGTGTGTGCCCTCCTGGCACGCCAGGCTGTGCCCTGAGGGGAGGCTGTGGGGTTTTAGGGAACTGAGCAGGACTGAGGCACCCCTCTGTGTGGGCACACTCAGGGCTGCCCTCTGGCTCTTTTGGCAAAGGGAAACCAGCTTGTGAAGGCTTTGCACCATCCCCAAAAGTGTGAGAGGTGTTTCTGCAGGGGGAGTTGGGAGCCATGTGCCAGAGATGAGCCAGAATGGCCTCTGTGGAAGGGTCCTGGATGTCACTGTGGGAGTGCAGCCAGTGAGAGGAAGAACTTTCCACTGGGTTAACTGTTTCATTGACTGAAAACTTGTAACATGAACCAAACGTTAAAACCAGTCCCAGAAGAGCTAAAAGGTTCATTTTTAACATTGATACAGATAGCACTTGTTTGTTGTCATTCAGACAATAATCGGCTGTGCCTGCTGCTGCAGGGCACCCAGCAGTGCACCAGATGGGTGATGGTGTTAATGTCCAGGAATATCCCTGTCTCCACAAACTCAGTAGTCTTAAAAACCCCTGACATCTTTGTGAGGCACAGGACATGTCCCCTGTGGATGCACAGGGATTTGGATTGCAGAGTTGTAGGCGTGTGGGACCTGCACAGCTGCTGCTTTTGTGCAGGAGAGCTTGGGTCCAGTTCTGAGGCTTTTCTCTCTCTGCAGATGACATCACCTTAACTATCGATGGCAAGGACACCTATGAGGAAGTAAAGACAGCAGGGCGATACAGGTAACCTCTTGCTTACCTGTTTATCTTGTTTTGGGCAGAGTTTCTGGGTTAGGGTTAGACTTTGTGCCTTGAAGGGAAGTCAGATGAAACATACCATTCTTCAGGTCACCCCTGAATTTGGCTGTATGTGTGTCAGAGCTTCAGTTGCTGCCAGCATTTTGGCTTCAGAGAAGGGGGGCAGTCATTCCTGCCCAATGGGGCTATCTGGTTCCTGGCAGAGGCTGGCTCTGGTTTAAAGCCTCACTGAGAGCTGGCTCTGGTGGGCAGCCTGGGTGAGGGAAGCGTTCACACAAGCAGTGGCTGTGGTGTGAGGATGATGCCGAGGCTCAGCAAATAAATCCTGTTCTTGAGAAGGAAGGCTAAGGAGGACAGCCCCTGGTTTGGGTTTGTCAGGTGTCACAGGTGCCCTGTGGCAGTGCTGGGAGGACAGAGCCTTTGCTCCTGTGCCTTCTGCCTCATCCTTTGCTTGTCTCCTGCAGAGAATGCAAACGCACCCAGGGCGTGTCCACCACTGACCTTGTTGGCCGCATGCTGCTCATGACCAAGGCCCACCACAGCAACATAGTGAGTCAGGGGGCCTGGGGGGAGGTGGGGCACAGGGCATGAACAGCTCTTCCCTCTGCTGCCCCACATGGAGCAGAATGGAGGGGCAGAGCTCCTGGGCCTGGCTCCTGCTTGGAGAACAGGCAGTGGCAGCAAAACAACCTGCTCATGTTTGCTTCACTGTGTCTGAAATCACACTGTGATGGGACAGACTCTGGTGCCTCATGATCAGGGTGGGCCTTGGAACATTAGGGGAGCTGCAGGCAAGCCCATGACTCCTCCTAGGGTGAAACAACACAGAGCAGGCACATTGATCTGTCAGCCGGGTGCTGCCAGAGTTAGAAACTCCTCTGCCTTTCCACTGAGCTTCATGCTTCTGCCTTCTGTTGTCTCTAGTCTAATCAGACCTTTCTTGAGTCTCCTCAGCGCTCTCTGGCTGGGAGCTAACCAAACCAGGGAAAAGTAAATTCAGTGGTTTTATGTCAGGTAATGAGTTGAATTTACTGAGTAATGAAGGAATCTGGGAGCAGAATCACCTGGGTAACTGCAGAAACAAGTGACCCACAGGCGAATTGAGGGACAGAGGGAGATATGTTGGTGTGCTGAGCTGTTAAATTGGCTTAGCTGTAGTACAGGAGTTGACAGCGAGATCTGCCCGGTGCTGCTGGCTGCTGCAGGTACCTGAGCCTGCCTCTTGTGAGGGTCTTTGGCAGGAAAAGGGATGCTGTCCTGCCAGGGGCTTGCTGGGCTGAGGGAGGATGCAGCTGTGCAGCACTCTTGGGGCTGCAAGTTGGGCAAGAACCACCTTTGCTGGCAGTGCCAAGCTGGGATCAGATAAGGACACATTTCCTCTGACTCATGCTGGGACAGGACTCTGGTTTAGGTATTAACCAGTTTGGCAGCATTCAGTGCCACGGATCCCTGGTGTGCGTTTGAGCCTGGCCTTCCCAGCACTTCCCACACACAAGCATATCTTGGTTGGATGAGCTGTGCAAGTGCTTAAACATTTTGACTCTTTATCTCCCTTCAGGATGAGGACCTAGACTATCGGAAGCACACTGACAACTTTGGGAAGGTAATGTGAGTTCTGGTCGTGGACGTCTGGTTGTTGTCCTGCCTGAGAAGGATTCCCAGTGTGCTTTCTGGCCTGTTGCAGGCTTGTTTGTCCTCCCACATGTAGCAGTAATGTCTCAGTGAACGTCTGCTGTCCCCACATGCCAGTGGGTGCGATGGGCAGGTGTGGCACAGGGCAGCATGAGCCTGTCCTTGAGTGGGACCACAGGGCTGCTGTGCCCTCTGAGCCTCTGCTGGGCTCCTTCCTTGCTTGTAAATTCCTTCCTGCCACTTCCCAAGTGCCCGTGGTTGCAGCCTGGGACAGCCTCTGGCTGCTCCTCTCAGTGCTTGTGTTGTTCTGCAGGTGCTGTGGGAGGTGTGGACACAGCAGGTGTGGCCACACTGCTGCAGAGCTCCAGGGCAGCACAGCCCTCTCGGTGCTCCAGCTGCCAGCTCCAGCCTGGGGCTCACACTGCTCCTAAGGAGCCAGCCTTGTTTATTTCCAGCTGGATTGTCCCTGCTGAATGAGCTGCACCAGCAGCTTGAGCAAGTCTTTTTTACTCACAGGGGATTTGCTGACTTGTCTGAATCTTCCTTAGTTCCCCGCTATTTTGGGGGTTTTGAGTAGGTGTTTTGGGGCATATTGCTCTAGCATGGCTGTTTCCTGGGGCTTGGATCTGGGTAGGAGGGCTCAGGGCACTGGGTACCCTGGGTGACCCTGACAGCTGAGCTGTCTGCGTGCTGCCCTTTGCAGGGCCTGCTCTGGCCTCAGCGGCAGCGTGTGTGTCCTGCCAAGTCCTGTGGAGCAGCTTTGGGTGGCAGAGCAGGTGACTTGTGGCTGTTTGCAGAGCTGCCACGTGGTGGGGACCGAGCTCTGTCCCAGAGCTGAGGGCCAGGCAGGTGCCCTGGGGCTGGCAGAGCATAGCTTGGTCGGTGTTGTCTCCCGAGCACGTCTTGCTTCTCATGGAAATTCAAACCTGCCCTGTTGTTTTCCTCCTTCCTGAGCTTTCTTCTTGGCATCTCCTGAGCTGTCTGCTGAGGTGATGATTTAGACAGGGCATAAAGGGCTTTTGTGAAACTATCTGAACACTCGATGCCAGGAATGTAGAGAGTCCAAGGCGCTGGGAGTTGTTACAGTTGCCAGCAAATTCAGATGAGCAGATTGCCCAGCACTGTGTGTTGTCCAAACCCCCTCCCAGAGCCTGAAAAGAAGCTGTGTCTGGTGTATGTTTCCACAGGGGCCCAAAGGTCACAGTCCCTGGACTGGTGTCTCGCAGTTCCTGCAGACATCCCAGAAGATCATCCAGTTTGCATCAGGGAAGGAGCCACAGCCAGGAGACACCATCATCTACGTGGCCGGAGCCTTCGACCTGTTCCGTATCCTTGACTCTCTAGGGTTGCACCAGTGCTCTTTGCCTGATGTTCTCATGTTGGGAGGCACCACACTGCATATTTGCCTCATTCTTTTTCCTTTTCTGTAGCTGCACGTGAGGGAGGAGTCAGAAGTGAGTTCTTCCTGGCAGTTTCTTAGTCACAGGATGCTGAGAAAGAGGCTGTAGCTCCTGTGTGGAGTAATCTGTGGCTGTTGGATTTCAGGAAGGCAGACTCCACACTCCAGTGATTGTGGTGCAGACTGGCTGAAACAGCACCTGGAGCTGACATGCTGTTCCTGGGGCAGGCTTTGTGCCAGAACATCTGGGACAAGCAGAAATTCTGGATAGAGGCAAAGCTGAGTCCATGTAAGGTGGAGCTGAAAAAGTCTCTGGCTTTTGCCCAGAACCAGTGGAACCTGAGGAGGGAGGCAGCAGCTGTTCTTGGAAGTAGGCAATAAGTAGTGCAAGAATAAAATCCTAGAGATTCCTGTCTCCCACTGTCGTTTTTGGGTGGCTCTATTTCTGTCTTCCTTCCTCTATTTTCCACGTGAGCTTCAGTTCCTTAAACAGATCTGCAGA
Source organism: Geospiza fortis (assembly GCF_000277835.1). NCBI lineage: Eukaryota > Metazoa > Chordata > Aves > Passeriformes > Thraupidae > Geospiza > Geospiza fortis. The sequence goes on from NW_005054578.1 coordinate 260,759, forward strand.
TGTTGGCCACGTGGATTTCCTGGAGAAGGTTCACCAGTTGGCAGAGAAGCCCTACATCATTGCTGGGCTGCATTTCGATCAGGTTCGTGTGGAACCTGTGCCAGGGCAGAGCAGCTGGGGCCTGTTCTCTGAGCCAGGCAGGCTGTGCTCCCAGAGACAGGACTGGGATGTCATTGTGGGAGAGAGAGGAGGGAACAGAGTTGCTCTGCCTCCCTCTGACTTGCCTGGTGCTTTGCCCTAGGAGGTGAATCGCTACAAAGGGAAGAACTATCCCATCATGAACATCCACGAGAGAACCCTCAGTGTCCTGGCCTGCAGGGTGAGTGGTGTCTCTGCACTCTGAGAACTGCCCAGAGCCTGCTGGTGGTCACCTGTGCTCCTTGCATGAGCTCCTTGGTGTGCCCTGAGAAGACAGACAAGATCACTTGAGGCTGCCAGAGGTGCTGATCCTCTTGGGAGGCTCTGCTGGGCTCTTGTGCCATCCTGGCTGATCCAAGCTGTGCCCCATCCAGCTGCTCTGCTGGCAGTGGCAGGGCTGGATGCCACAGAGGGAGCTGTGTGGTCAGACAGGTGCCACTAGAAAACTCTGCTCCCTGCAGCAGGGGAGAAAATGCCTGGGACAAAATCGTAGGGAGCCCCAGAAACGTGTGCCTGGAGCAATTAACTTTTGGATTTGCTCTATAGGCACAGAAAGGACATTCTGTAGAGCAACAAAAAGCTGTTGTGTGACAACCAGTTGCTGCTGAAGCCACTTCTCTGTTCCCTTATTTGAACTTCTGACTGTAGCCAGGTGACCTGCTCGGGTCTCTTTAAGAAGCAGCTGGCTTCTGGCTTGGGATTGGGTTTTGGGTTTTTGTTTCATGGGTTTTGGGTTTTTGTTTGATGGGTTTTTTTTAAATGTGGACTCTACCTGGTTCCTTTTTCAGTATGTCTCAGAGGTGGTGATTGGAGCTCCCTACGCTGTCACTGCTGATCTGTTGGATCACTTCAGGGTGAGTCCTTGCACACGGATGGACATGGAGATGTGTGGGGAGCTGAAGTGGTGCAGGACAGCACAGGGGGGCAAGGAGGGAGTGTCCTGCTCACACTGGGACTGCCAGGCTGTGCAGGAGGGTGCCTTTGCTGGTCTCCAGGCCCTGCTCAGTGGAAGTAGTGGCAGGAAGTGTCCCTGTCATCTTTTGGATCTTATCAGTGACTTTTGTGTCCTCCTTCAGGTAACACTTGTTTGTCATGGGATGACTGAGGTGGTGCCGGACAAGGACGGTTCTGATCCATATGAGGTAAAGTGCCAGTTGCTTTGTCAGCATTTGATAGCCAGAGCCTGGCTCTGGTTGTGTTCCTGGACTGAGAAGGTACTGCAGAGGAGGCTTTGGCAGCTTTTCATCCACCCCTGAGGGCAGCTTCGTGCAGCAGTCAGTAAACCATTCCCAGCAGCTCCTCTCTCCCAAGCACTGCTTTGCTCTGCCTGTTCCTGATGCCTTCATGGCAGAGGGAGAAATCCTGTGCCTTTGCTCTCTGTGCTGGGCAGCTCCTGTGTATGTGGAGCTTTGCTTTCAGCGAGTGTTTGCTGTGCCTCACTGTGCATCCTGCCTGTCACCCTGCCACGGCTGAGCTCAGCTCAGCTGCACACCCAGGTCCCGCGGGTTTTCAGAGCCCTGTCTGTGTCTGTTTGCAGGAACCAAAGCAACGTGGCATTTTCCAGCTGGTGGACAGTGGCAGCAATCTCACCACAGATCTAATTGTGCAAAGAATCATCAAGAACAGGTTGGAGTTCTTTATCTCCTGGTTCTGTCATGTACTGTTCCCTCCAGAGTGTCTGGGGACTGATGGGTGGGACCAAACAGGGAGAGAAGGTGTTGTCTGAAGGCACAGAGCAGCAAACTTGGCTTGCTCTTTCATGGCTTGGGCAGGCTGTAAATGTGATTGCATCAATCTGTACAGGGAAGAGAACAGCTGAACTCTGCTCTGTCAGAACGTGCTGCACTGCACATTTATTGGTTTTCTCCTTTAATGATAAATTTCCTTTGCTGTGTCCCAGGGGAAAGGGCATGTTGCTTCTTCCAGAGCTTTGGTCTTTTAGGCCTGAGTCCTTCTTTCAGCACCTTGGCTCACATCTGTGATAAATTTGATTTTGGTGTTACAACACCCAGGACAGCCCAAGAATGGAATAGCAGCTTCTTCCACAGAGGGAGAAGGAAGTCTGTGTGACCAGTGTGGGAGTGCAGGGCTGCAGAGTGCTGGCAGCAGCCATGGGAAGCTCTGGGAGAGGCTCTGGGGGTCCTGGGGGGTTTCTGAAGTGCTCTCAGAACTGAGCAGCATAGAAGGCAACGCTCCCCTGCTCCAGGTGCTTTTGTCTACAAGCAGCATGGGTGAATGAGACTCTCAGGGCACTGTGTGGTATTTGCAGGCTGGAGTTTGAAGCTCGCAACCAGAAGAAAGAAGCCAAAGAGCTGGCTGTGCTGGAGGCCATGAGAAGGCTGGAGCAGGAGAAGCAGTAGGCTGCAGAGCAGGCATGTGTGAGCCACAGAGAGCTGCAGCGTCACCCTCTGGGAGAGCAGCTGCTCTGCAGGAAAGGAGCCCTGAAGGGGGGCAGCCCTGCTGGCACGCAGGATGTGCTGTCCTACCCTCTGCTGTCCTAGCTCCTCCTGCACTAATTATGCAGACATAACGAGTTGGGATTCCGTTGCCTAGTTTTATCTCCGTTAATCAGTCCCTGTCCCTTTTCCCAGGAGGAGATTTGACAAAACAAAAATGTTTTAATTATAACTAATGTTTTAACATGTTGATGTGCTTTTACCTTCTGCCGTTTCTGGCTCTTAGTAGGAGGGAAGTGGAGGAGCTGCCTGTGCCCCCTGCCCTGCCAGCCTGGGCTGTCCTGCCTGGGCTCTGCACTGCAGAGCAGCCCCTGGGCAGGGCTTGGGTGGCTGCACAGGCACCGAGAGCAGCCTGGGGACAGGACAGGGCTCCTGGGCTTCCTCCTGCAGCTCTGGCTCAGGAACCAGGGGCTGGCTGCCAGAGGAGGTGCTGGGGGTCACTGTGCTGCCTCTGCTCAGCTCCTGCCCCTGCCCACACCCAGAGCTGCCCTGGGCAATTCCTTTGCTGCAGCTGCTGAGGGGGCAGGTGGAGCTGGGTCCAGGCATTTCTCCACACGAGGCACAGGGATCTTTTCCCCTGAAGGCTCTCCCTTTGCAAGGCAGCAGGACCCAATGCCTCGTGTGCACAGTGCTCAGGGCCCCCCTTGTGCTGATGGATTACCTGAGGGCAGGGCCTGGCCAGGTGAAGGTCTGGGGGTGTTTCTGATGGCTGACATGCAGCATGCTGCCTCCAAGGGGAGGTGCAGGCTGCGAGATGGGTCCTGAGCTGTGAGCCCCTTCTGCCTCTGACATTCCAGGATCCTGGGGTGGGTATCCTGAGCAGCTCACTGCACTGTGCCAGATGGTCCTGCCAGGCTGTGTCTGGTGTCCTCTCTCTTGTAAACTTTTGTTGCTGATCATTAATAAAATGTTGAAGAGTTGTGCATTGGTGTTTTTGGGGCTGGAGCCCAGGTAGCAGGAGGGGGCACAGGGCACACGTGCCCTGCTCCTGAGAGGGAGCCCCACACTCCCTGAGGCTCCGTGGCACAGGGGCTGGCACAGCAGGGCAGCCACCACTCACCCTGCTGGCCCTTCCTGGGCTCTGGCTGGCACAGCAGGGCAGGTCCACGTGTGTCAGAGCTGCAGCCAGGGGCACTGGTGGGACTGGGGGGGTCTCCTTGGCTTTGTTCCTAATGAGCATGGTACCCTAATGAGCATGGGCCAGGCAGGAGCCCCTTGTCCCTGCTGGCCCTGCAGCTCCCACAGGAGGGGCTGGAGGGCTCAGCAGCCCTGAGCTCCCAGGTCTGGGTGGGCTCGCCCCTCCCCAGCAAGGACAGACAGACAGAGCCATCCCGAGCACGTTTATTGTCACCCCAGGGCCCCAGCCCCGCTCAGCCCCCGCACACTCCACGGGGTA
>NW_005054578.1:266117-269625 GCF_000277835.1 Geospiza fortis
CCGGCTGGCACGGGGCTGCGCATTCCCGGGTGAATGAATCCCTGGTGATGGGGTTGGCACTACGTGTGCCTGCTTTGGTGGTCTCCATGGGGCTGGGAAATTCAGTTTATAGGTGCTCTGTGAGGGGCTGCCCGGTGCACGGAGTGATGCTGTGACGCTGCTGGGTCACGCTGTCATGGGAGGATGCACTGTGAACTCTGTGAGCTCCTGCTCTGTGCGGCTGTAGCTGTCCCTAATGGTGCTGTGGCCTCTGGTGGGTGTCAGGGTTCCCAAGGGTGCACCCCTCAGTGCAGCCAGGTATTATTTGTCACAGCTCCCCTGGTGCCGTGGTGTCCTGTGCTCCACCTGTCATGGCCGTGCCCCTTTGGGCTGGTCAGAGCCCACAGGGGCTGCAGACGGGTGCATTGGCCTCAGGGCTGGAGGCTGAGGGGTGTCCCAGGCTCAGGAGTGGGCTGTGAGCTCTGCAGGAATTGAGTGCCACAGAGGGCTGCCATCACCCTGGCCTATGGCTCTCATGGCCTCTCCAGGGAGAAGCAAACCACTGCTGCCAGACTTTCCTCATCAGTTCGTTCATTCATTCATTCATTCATTCATTCATTCACTCATTCATTCTCTCCACACACCCGTTTGGCTGCGTGTGGGGAGCTGGAAAGGAGCTCTGTCACTCACTGGGTACTGTGCTGCCCTCGTATAAGTTCAGACTGGATTTAAAAAAGTTCCTCTTTGTTGCAGTGAGGCAGCAGTGTGTAAAACTCAGCCCTGTGCCTTGTGTGCAGCCAGGACTCACCTTCCTGCTGCTGCACAGCTCCCACTGGAGTTTGTTTAGCAGCAGCAGGGCTGACAGTGGCTTTGGCCCCCAGCCCCATAATTTAGCATTGCCTCAGATGTGGTTTTGTTCCCGTGCCAATGCCTCTTTCTGTGGTGTGAGAGGCCCAAGGTGCTCTGGTTGCTCTTGGCGTCCCCTGAGGCAGGAGCAGCTGACCCCAGGCTCTGGGCAGAGCTGACACAGCCTTGCCTGCCACATTCTGCCCAGAAAGCATCAGCCAGCTGCCCTTTGCAGCTGTCCTCCAGCAGCCCTGCGGAGAGCCCTGCTGTGCCTCGGGAGCAGGCTGACACAGGCAGTGCAGTAACCTTGTTGGCTTCCCAAATGTGGTGCCTGAGAAACAAAACTGGGGGCTCTGTTGCTGCCTCTTTATTTCCAGCTTTTGTGGCAGCACAGGACAGAGCTCAGACAGGGCAGAGGACTTGGTTGGTCTCCATTTCTGGAATGTGTTCCTAAAGGGCAGGAGTCCAGCACAGTAGAAGTGCTCTGGTCTCGTGGATCCCTGCACTCACATGGCCATTCTCCTCTGAGAAAGGTGTCTGGGGTGTTTTCAATTGTTGCTGCTTTGACTCATCTTGAACAAGGAGTTCCCCTGGGGAAAAAACCAAACAGGTCAGCATCCCTTGAATCTGCTTCCTTGGCTGTGAATGTGCCTCCTGCAGGACACGAGCGTGGAGTCCTGCTTGCTTCTGACACCTGTGACCATGCCTGCACTCTTGCTGACGGGCTCTGCTGCGCCTCTGGGAGTTTTTCCAGGCTGTCTGAGGTGGTTGGACGAGCCCTGACCCCGAGTGTGGGGCGCTGCAGCGTTCGCAGCACTGATGGATGGGCGTGCTCCTTTCCCTCTCGTTCCAGGAGCTCTTTGCAGAGTTTGGGACCTTGAAGAAGGCAGCTGTGCACTATGACAGGTCTGGCCGCAGCCTAGGAACGGCAGACGTGCATTTCGAGAGGAAGGCTGATGCACTGAAGGCCATGAAGCAGTACAACGGGGTGCCCTTGGACGGTGAGGCTGCACAGCCCGGCCCCACAGCTCCTGTGGCTGGGGCAGAGCCCTGCACGTCCCTGTCCCTGCCCTCGTGCCCACTTCCCCCTCACCCCCACGTCCCTGTCCCTGCCCTCGTGTCCCCCCTGCCCGTCCCTGTGCCCCTGCCCCGTGTGTGTGTCCCACACGGGCTGACAGCTGCTGTCCCTGCTGCTCTCCCTGCAGGGCGCCCCATGAACATCCAGCTGGTCACGTCACAGATCGACACGCAGCGGAGACCAGCACAGAGGTGGGGGAGCCCTGCCCGAGCAGGGGGAGGGAAGGGCAGCAGCCCTCCCTGCTGGGGAGCCTGGCTCCTGCTCATCTTCACTGGAGGCACTTAAACTGTTGCTTTTCAAACTTGCAGTGTAAACAGAGGTGGCATGACCAGGAACCGCGGGGTCTTGGGGGGATTTGGAGGTGGAGGCAACAGGCGAGGGACTCGTGGCGGGAACAGAGGGAGAGGCAGAGGAGCTGGAAGAACTTCCAAACAGCAGCTCTCTGCAGAAGAACTAGATGCACAGCTGGATGCTTACAATGCCAGGGTAAGTGCTGAGTGGGCACGGTAATGGGCTCCCCACAGCATCTCATCCTGGAAAGCACTGGCAGTCTGGAGCTGGCAGGAAAGCAAAAGCATTCTCCAGGTCCTTGGACAGAGCCAGTCTCACTCTGAAGCTGAGCTGTGCCTTGGCTTGGGCCTGAGCTTCGCTTTCCAGAGCAGTTTGTCACTGTTCCTGATGGCCGAGGAACAGGCTCTGCTCCTGCCAGCCTCCAGAGCTGGAACAGCCACTATGAGCAGCACCTGCAGAACAAAACCCACAGAGCTGATGGGATGCAGGAAAGGGAAAACCAAGGAAAATGGTCATGTGGAGGAACTGTGTGGTGTGCTGCTGGGGAAGGGTGTTGTGCTGGTGGCAGAAATGAGCCCCAGCCTGGGGAGCCACGAGCAGGTGGCAGCTGTAGCTGGAGCTTGCCCAGCCTGTGCCAGGATCCCAGCAGAGCTGAGGCCACAAGGACACCACGGCAGCAGAGTGGGTGTTCAGGATGGGATAGGTCAGGCGAGAGAGCATGGAAGGAGTGGGGTGAGCAGGATTCCAGGAACAGCCTTGGAGCAGTGTGGGGTGTGGGGTGCTGTGGTGTGGACCCACCTGTCCCTGTCTCCCCCTGTCTCTGAGCTTGGGGGCTCAGCAGAGCCAGGCTGCCTGCAGAGGGGGTGGGCTTGGGTGAGGGGGTGCTGCAGGGTGCCAGGGCCGTGCCAGGGCCGTGGTGACATTGCTCCCTCTCTTGCAGATGGACACCAGCTAAAGCGGCAGCAGTGGGCCAGGGAAGGACTCCAGTCTTGCTCCACCCTCCCGGCAGGGGCTGCGGCTGTGGCTACTACTACCGAGGATGGGATTTGTTTTACTTTTACGTTCTGGGATAGGTTTTAACTCCTGTAAAGGTTTTTTTTAATTCTCAGCAGACCTGTTTTGTACCGAGTTATTTTTGGGATAAATTTTTCTGGTTGCCTGTTGGGCCAAGGTGGCTTTTTCACCTTTGCCGTAATAAAATAGAACCATGTCTAGAGCTGTGGCTGCTGCCTTGCCGCGCTGGGCCCCGCGCCCCGTCCCGCTACCTCACATACAGTGACGCTCCGTATCCCGGTCCCGGTCCCGGTCCTGGTC
>NW_005054578.1:270508-278927 GCF_000277835.1 Geospiza fortis
GCTGGCTGAGAGCCGTGACCGCCGTTTGTTTGCGGTGAGAAGAGCCCCGGCCGCCCTTGTTCACTCGAGGGTTTCGGGTCCGCTCGTTGCTCCGGCCGTCCAAGCGCTTTTGCAGTGTGGAGGATCTCATTCCGTGGCTGCAGAGTGGGGACAGTTTGACTGCTGTGGGTTCAGCTGCTGACACTCGGGGATGGGTTCCAGCCCCGGCTCCAGGTGCCCACGGTGCTGGTTCCATCCCTGGTGCAGCACTGCCAGCAGCCTTCGTGCTTCTGGAGCTTTGTGACCCTCAGCCTGGCTCTGCACCGTTCACCCCTGCAGGTGAACGACAGATCAGGGATATGTCAGAGCAAAAAGAACAAAACATAAAAACCTCCTCCATCCTCAGGCTGCCGAGGCCCCGCTGGGCAGCAGTGTCTCCTCCTGTTCCTGAGTCCCTCCTGCTGTGAGACCCCTGGGATCGGGCGGGATGGGCATTCCCTGGGCGCAGCGGCGGTACCTGGGTGTGCCCTGCCAGCCTCAGGAGGTGCCAGCTGGGCTCTGCCCCTCTGTGCTGCCCTGGGGACACCTGAGCAGCCCGCGTGGGGCAGCCAGGCTGTTCGGGCTGTCCTGGCTCCCCGTCCTGGCAGAGCAGCGGCACGGGGCCCTGGAGGAGCGCTCGCTGCTGGCTCACATTCCAGCGAGTTCTCCAGGGCTGCGCGGGAAGGAGGAAGGGTGGGGACTGCTGGAACTGGCCGTGCAGTCCAAGGCCTGGCGGGTGTCGGAGGAAGCTGATGAGCTCATCTGACACACTCTGACTAATGCTGGCTCCGTGCTGCCCTGGGATGGGATTCCAGGATCGGTGTTCCCACCGTGCCTGGACACAGCAGGGATACAGGGACGCTCCCGCTGGTGCTGCTGCCCGGCAGGAGGTGGGGCTCTCGCCCTGGCTGCTGCAGCTGCTCTGTCCTGCACAAAACATGCTGGGAATCCGGAAGAGTCTGCCGGGCTGAGGGAGCAGGGAAGGCAGAGTGCAAATTCCCAGGTAGGGATGAGCCTCCTGCTGCCTTCTGCAGGCTGCTGCGATCCTGAGTACCTGCTGGGAGCTGGGGTCTGTTTCTGAAGGTGCAGGAGCCTTTCTGTACCCTGCCTGCAGCACAGGCTGGGGTCCCTTCCTGCAGCCCTGGCAGTTCCTGGAGGCTGTGCTGTTCCACCCCAGGACCTGTGGGTGAGCTGATAGGAAGGGTGAGGGCTGTTCCCCAGGGCCGAGCCCAGCCTGGCCTGCAGTGCTGACTGGAGTCACGCTGGTTCTATCCCCAGTGGTGTTTTCAGTCCTGGTGGGCTCCTGTCACCTTAGAAATCCTGAGAAAGTTGGGGTGGGTTGTGATTAATCTGTGTGCTGGGTATGCATGATCCTTTAGCTCTGGGTCACAGAAGTAAGGCTGGAACACAGGAATGTGACCTAAGAGCTGGGGATTTGGGGTTTGGTTGGTTTGGGCTTTCTTCTGTGCCCTCTGTGCTGTGGTTGTTGCTCATACCAGTTTGTGGCAGGGGCTCCTGGTGGCTCTGGTGGAGATGGGGCTCGTGATGCATGGGGGAAATCTGTCACCATTGTGTTACCCAGGGGCAGCTGTGGAGGAGTGGCAGCTCTGTGCTGACACCAAACCAGGGCATTTCCAAACCGCCCAGGAGAGGATTCTGGCTCTTGGAGGTGCCCAGCTGCTGGCAGTCAGGGCTGTGAACGCCAGGGCTGTTCCCAATCAGTGCAGCTGTCTCTCAGCCATGGGAGCAGTGCTGGGACTGGCGCTGTTGTTCACAGAGCACTGGCTCCAAGAGCTTCAGGTGCTGGAGCAGAGGCTGCCTCATGGCTCCTGCTGTCCCTGATCTGGCTGTCTGTGAGAGATTGTGTCTCTGCTTGGTCTGGAAATTGGAAGGTGGACGGTGCCCATGTCTGCTCATGCACAGAAGTGTACCTACCACTGCTGGAGACAGGTGTGTGGATGCTAGTGGACCCTCTGCCATTAGTGTGCTCTCACAGAAGGCTCAGTCACAGAATTTGGGAGTCACCACAAGTTTGGGACTTGGATTCTATAAAGCTGAAATTCTGTCACTTTCCTGGAAGCTGCAGGTATCCTCAGAGCAAGGTGTGAGAGTTAGAACGAACTGTGGCCCGTGGGAGGTGTGATCTAGCCCAGAGGTGAGCCAAAGGATGTGAGGAGGGGATTGGGCAGGGTGCAGGGGGAGATGGAGCAGTGCAGGGTGTGTAAGTGAGCGTTTGCTCAGCGCTCCTGGGACTCCTCAAGCCTGGCAGCTGCTTGGGTTTGATGTGGAGACACTGGCATGAAATCTCATCAGCTGTTCATCTGTGACATGAGACTAGATGTCCTTTTGAAGAGAAATTTCCACATCATTCAGTGTGAGGATGTTGGAGGATGCCATGTGGAAGGGCCAGCTGTTTGCTGTGCAGCTGCAGCAGGAAAGGCTCCTGGCACAGATGCTTGTGCCACGCAAGGCCAGAGCCCTGGTATAGTCCCGTGGTGTCCCTCATCCCCCAGTGCCTTTCTAGAGCTGTGCCAGAGTGATCTGAGGCTTCAGAGAGTCCAAGTTGATATTTGCCTCAGGATAACCCTTCAGACAACGTGCCCTGTGGAACCAAGAATTCCTGAATGTGTCATTGGCTTTTACTGAGGATTTTAGTGGAGTGTTGGCATCACCTTTGCCTCGCCCTTGGCATGGCTGGGCATTTCCTGGGCAGAGTCCTGGGCAGGTTCCACATCTTGTTTATTTCATTGCCTGTTTCCCTGCTGTGTGTGCCACAGATCCTTGCAAAGGGCCGAGCCAGGTGTCTCGTCCCACTCTGCCAAGGCACCTGGCACAGAGCACGGATGTGACAGTTACAAAACGTGGGCACCAGATTCCAGCAGAGACTCCTGGCATTTGTGCCAGTGGTGAGACAGAGGCCTATTCTTAGCTGGAATCCTGCTGTGGAGAGCAGAACTGGGTTTATTCTGGGCTCTGGTTTATTCCAATTGAAAGCCTCACCTGGTTGATCTTGTGGAGGAGAATGTCTCCCCTATGGCTTTGGGGTATTTACATTACAAGCAGAGCACTGAGGTTGAATTTTTTCTCACTCTTGCCCGGGCCTCTTTGGGCTGAAGATGAGACCTGGAGGGTTCTGCAGGGGCTGGGGACCCTGGGCAGGGCTGTGTCTCCCAGGGCCAGCAAGAAGGGCCCCAGTGAGAGTGGGAGCCTGCAGAGTGACAGCAGAGCAGTTTGGGGAGCCCTGCTGCTCGGGTGGCTGCTCAGGGCAGTCACAGCTCTGCTCTCTGCTTCAGTGTGCAGCACGTGTGCCAGGATGGCAGAGCAGGAGCCAACGGCGGAGCAGCTGGCCCAGATTGCAGCAGAGAATGAGGAGGATGAGCACTCTGTCAACTACAAGCCCCCTGCCCAGAAGAGCATCCAGGAGATCCAGGAGCTGGACAAGGACGACGAGAGCCTGCGCAAGTACAAGGAGGCCCTGCTGGGCGCCGTCACCGTCAGTGCAGGTGAGCCCTGCACGGCTAGGTCCCTGCTGGCCTGGCCTCTGCTCCCACGGGGCAGCTGTTCTCCCAGCTCAGGGTTTGGGCAGGAGCACAAAGCTGAGCCTGTGCTGCCCTGTGCCCGGCCCACAGTGAAGGGCTCAGGGACTGGAGGGCAGGGTGGCATTCTGCAGGGACTGTGGGCTGGGCCTGGTGCAATGGGAGCCTTTACAGAGTTGGAGCCTCTTTTTGCTGGTTTCTGTGCTCTTTCAAGAAGTTCTCTGGAAGGAAAAGGAGCTGTGTTGGCCAGTGTTGAGGATGAGTGTCTAACAGCTTTTTCTCTTGTCTCCAGATCCCAACGCTCCAAATGTGGTCGTGACCAAACTGACCTTGGTCTGTGCTACTGCTCCAGGCCCCCTGGAGCTGGACCTGACAGGTGAGCTGGGAGGGAATGCCAGGAGCACTGCTGGCAAGGGGGGTGAGCCTTCCTGTGTCAGAAGGGCTGGCAGCAGAGCACAGTGTTGGGCCCCAGCAGGTTCTGTACCTGGAGCCCAGCAGCAGCTCCGTGACACCTGGGTGTGTTGTGCAGAGGTGTGAGGGGCCAGGTGGGGCAGGTAGATTCTCCCAGCCTGCACGGTGACGTTCATGGCAGCTTCGAAATAGTGACAGCCTTGGAGCAAACATCTGCAAAGAAACAGCTCGGAATTAACTGCAGGGTTGTGCTTGCAGTGTCCTGTTGCAGGGCATTGCTTGCCCGGCTGCGGCAGCATAGGGGCCCTGCAGCTCCTGCCCCAGCTGCTCGTGCCATGGAAATTCACCCCAGAGCACAGCACAAAGGAGCTCTGAGCAACCCTCTCCTGTCTCTGTAGGTGATCTGGAAAGCTACAAGAAGCAATCATTTGTGCTGAAGGAGGGCGTGGAATACCGGATAAAAATCTCCTTTAGGGTAAGGATTCTGATCTGGAAATGGAAGGAATGGAACACCAGACTGCTGCAGTCCCAGCCTGGGGAGTGCCCGTGCCCTGCAAGTGGGGTTGTGCTGGAGAAATGGGCTCTGCCCACGTGGGGTGGGCAGCATGAATGGAGACATCCTGCTCAGTCCCTGCTCCTCTCTCTCTGCAGGTAAACAGGGAGATTGTGTCAGGATTGAAGTACATCCAGCACACGTTCCGGAAAGGGGTGAAAAGTAAGTGCTTCTCTTGGCTTGGTGTTGCTCTGTGTGAGTGAGGGCTTCCTGCTCATCCTGCTGCTGTGACAGTGACAGGGGCTGCCCAGCAGCTCCTCACAGGAGGGGACAGTCCTCAGTGCCACGGGGCCCGTGGAGCTCTGCAGTGCTGGGGCAGCCCATGGTCCTGCACAGCGTGTGATCCCAATCCCCCCGAGCACATTTCCCCCTGAGTTCGGCAGGAAGCAGGTCCCAGCTGACAGCACTGCCAGTGCCTACAGGTCACTCCCGCAGGAGGGGCCCATTCCTGGGGGGAAGGCAGCTCTGAACTGGGTGAGATTCCTATTGTTACAGCTGCTCTGTGGGTTGTTGTAATAGTAACAGACCTTTCATTTGCTTCAGCCTTGCTCCAGATGCAGGGGAGGCTCCTGAACCTCTTGGTGCCTCCATGAAGCCTCCATAGACTCTTTTTGTCTTTTTAGTTGACAAGACCGAGTACATGGTTGGGAGCTATGGCCCCCGAGCAGAGGAGTACGAGTTTCTGACCCCCATGGAAGAGGCCCCCAAGGGCATGCTGGCCCGGGGCAGCTACAACATCAAATCCAAGTTCACAGATGATGATAAGACTGACCACCTGTCCTGGGAGTGGAACCTGACCATCAAGAAGGATTGGAAGGACTAGCCCTTCCCGAGGCCAAACCCCAGAGAGCGTGAATCAGACAGTGGCTACCGTAGAATTCCCCCCCTGTACCAAAGTGCTGACATTGGAACCCTCTTACCTGTCACCCCCTTTATCATTTGACCAGAGAGCTCAGTTTTTTATGTGCCCCCTCCCCAGAGAATTGCTGAGTGCATTGACCAAACCATGCTGTCTGCATCTGGTCTCCAGCTGCCCGTCCTGGGGCTGTGCTGCCCCAGCACTGAGGGGAGTGCCCACTCCCTTGCCAGGCCCTTTCTTGCTTCCCACCTTCCTTTACCCAGGAGGTGCCAAAGGGGAGGAACCCCTGTTAGGATCCTGTGCTTGGCTTTCCTGCACACAGCTCAGGGTAGCTACTGCCTCCAAGTAGCTGAAGAATTTTGGTGCCAGGCAGCTGTCAAATCAGTTTATTGGCTCGAGTGTTTGTCTGCCTGCCCTTTCCGCCCTGTCAGTGTCCTGGGCAGCTTCATTTGTGGATGTTCCCTGTAACCATGATGCCTTAAATGTGTAACATGTATCCTCTAGGGAGGGGGTCCTGCCTCTGTTACACTTTTTAAACGCCACCTGCCCTCCCCGTCTGTTGGCATGGGCTCAGCTTCGTCACGCCCCTCATGTGTTATTAGGAAAGATTCACAACTTCCCACTTCACTGCTGGTCCGTTCCTCACCCGAGACAGGACATCTCCAGAGGGGAGTGGGAGTGACATCCTGGGTGACACCTGCCCCCCGAGCCCTGGCCTGGCTGGCCCCAGCCTGGCCTGCAGAGCCCCCCGAGCTCTCTGGGTGCCCTGTGGTCAGGGGGCTGAAGGGCAGGGCGTGCAGGGGTCATCAGGGCTGCCGTCACCTTGCACTTCTCCCTGCAGCCCAGGAGCTGCAAAGCACTGAGATTCCAGGACAGCACCTGCCCTCCTGGCTGCTTTGGGCTGAGGATGGACGAGTCTGTCTCTGCAGCTGCTCCTGATGCCATCAACAAAGAGCTTGCGATGGACAAGTGTTCTGAAGCGGTTAATGCCTTATGTATCTGTTCTGCCTTTAAAATCTGTGCCTGGCCTGTAGTTACTGCCTTGACACTGGGCCCCCGTGCCTGCCTCCACCCTGGGCTGCACAGCTGCAGCTCCTGGGGCAAAGCAGGGCCCCTGCAAGGCCCCGGGGCTGGGCAGGCGTGTGCCACCTCTGCAGCCTTTCGATCTGGATCTACCACACCAAGGTTACAACTGGGACCAAGTACATGTGGCTTCTCGTAGCTACGTCTTTGCCTCTAACTGCCCTCGCCCTGCCCCTAGAGAGATTTTTTTTGTTAATTTGATTTGGTGCATATTGTCTGTAAGTCCTAGACCCAGGTTAACAGGTTTGGAATCATCGTCTGCTTCTCCTTTTATGACAGTTAAATAAAATCTTTGAACTGACTGTGTACTGTCCATGCTGGATCTTCAGCATGAAGTGGCTGAATGGGATTTCTGCAGCCACCTAGGGTGGGAGAAGACCAGGATCTCAGGGTTTGCTAGAATGTGAAAGGGGAACTGGGACAGGAGAGGCCCCATGGCAGCACGTGTGCAGGATCTGTCCCTTGCTGTTTGCCCTGCTCTGCATTGCCCACAGTGTGAGGGGTGGGGGTGTGTGAGGCTGTGAAAACAGGGATTTCCAAGGGGGGCCTCTTGGCAGCAGAGGAGCAGGCAGGCTCTGAACCCCCAGCATGCCTGCTCCAGGTGCACACGCAAAGGGGAATTCCTGTGCAGTCACAGGAATGAGGGAGGCAATCAGAAAACAGTCCAGGAGAGGCAGCAAGATAAGACCCGGCGGATGTTTACAGAGCATGTGGCATGTTTGTGTTAAGGATAAAGGAAAGTGTAGCCATGGAAAGCTCTTTACAGAATCCATGGTGTGAGAGAATCTGGAGGAGGGGACAGCTCTGCTCCTGGCCAGACTCGTGAAGGTAACTGAGAACTCCATTGGCTCCCTCTTGTATTTGGTGCTCACAGCACAGGCCCCTTCCTTGGGCCTTGGAAAACTGCTAAAGAGGATGATGGACTTGGAAAGGACACGGACTGAAGGCAACAGTCTGGGCTGGGTAGGAGCTGGCATGTGGCCAGTGCCCTCTCCAGCAGACACGTCACTCCACTCATCCTGGTGGCTATGGAGAGCAGGACCCAGCTATGACCCCCCAGCCCTCTGCAGTGTGGAGCCACGGAGGGCAGTGTGGGGACTGGAACAGGGACTCACCCTCAGTGTGTCAGTCAGACAGAGCCCAGATGTGCCCGACAGCTGAACAAAGGCCCCCTGTGCTGGCCCCAACAGCCACTCTGCGGCCAGGGGATGAGCACCCAGCTGATGCAACCCCAGCGCTTTGGCAAGAGTTTCCACACCCAGGGTGTCGAAGCTTCTGTTAGATCGTTTTACCAGGGTGGGAGGCCTGCAGGGGCAGGACTGCTGTGCTGTGCTCCAGCTTTGGGGATTCTCTGCCTCTGTTCTTGGCACATTCCTCCGGCAGGGTGACAGCTGTGCTCCTGTGCCTGGTGCATGCCATGAGGTGGGAATGGGTGGCTCCAGTCACAGGCTGCGTGGGACA
Source organism: Geospiza fortis (assembly GCF_000277835.1). Taxonomy (NCBI): domain Eukaryota; kingdom Metazoa; phylum Chordata; class Aves; order Passeriformes; family Thraupidae; genus Geospiza; species Geospiza fortis. Next base: position 278,430 of record NW_005054578.1, read on the forward strand.
GACCATTCACATGAATTGTGGTTCCCAAAGTAAACCCTTAGCCCCTTCCAGGTGAGGCACCTTAAGGACCTCGGCCAGAAGCTGTGCAGGAGCAGCCCGGGCCGTTCCCCTTTTCCAGCGCTGCAGCAGCTCCCTCTGACCCCACAGCTCTGAGTGACCAGCTGCGTCACAGCAGCAGAGCTACCCCGGGGCAAGGCGGGCCCTTGAGCAGAGGCATCGCTGCCGGGCCCTCGGGCAGAGCGAGAGGCCGGGGCTCTCCGGGCAGTGGCTTCCAGCCCTGGAACCCGACAGGCCCCGAGGTGGCCCGGACTAATGCAGCGCTGATCCCCTCCCTGCCAGCCCAGCGTGCCTGCCCGGCCCTGGGTGGCCGCCGTGCCCTCACCGTGTGCTCAGCTTTGCCTTCCCAAACCTCGCTGGACTCTCCCCGGGCCTGACAAGAGCGTGTGGTTCAGCACCGGCCGCAGCAATGAACGGGCCGCAGCTGCTGGCAGCACTCGG
>NW_005054578.1:280288-281035 GCF_000277835.1 Geospiza fortis
CGGAAATCCGGCTGGCCAAGGTGGACGCCACGGAGGAGTCGGAGCTGGCGCAGCAGTTCGGCGTGCGCGGCTATCCCACCATCAAGTTCTTCAAGAACGGCGACAAGGCTGCGCCCAAGGAGTACACGGGTGAGGAGGGGCAGGACGCAGGTGAAGCGGGCCTGGATGTGCCGCCAGGGTGCAGAGGGCAGCAACGTGGCGCCGGGTCCCAGCACATGGCCCCGTGCTGGAGCTGTGCTGCTGTGCCCGGACAAGGTCCACTGTGACAACGACCTGGGGATGGTGCTGGGCCCATGGGGAGCGGGCCAGCCTTCAATGGCCTCCCTCTGGAGAGATCCCTGAGGTCAGCCAGAGTGGAGGAAGCTGCTTTTAGCAAAGTGACTTGAGCTTGGTTTTTTGTGTGGCTTAACTTGACTCAAGCCTTTCCAGAACTGGAAACATACCTGGGCCATTGGGTGAGGAGGCAAACACTGGGTGTGAGAGGGCTGCAAGGAAGGCCAAGAGAGAATACAGCTAAGCCAGGCCCCAGAGTGCTGGTAACAGAGGGTGACATCCAGAATAGAGATCCTGGAAGGAAAAGGTGCTGTGATAGCATAAGTAATACTGAGGTCATGGAGAAGTGTTGCATTGCTGGTCAAAGTTTAAGGATGGGGGCAGGAGGTGAGAGAGGAATGGATTCCTGGGAGTCCCTTGTACCTTGACTTATCAATTAGGGATAAGCTTAATTACACTGTGAGTGAAAGGGAA
>NW_005054578.1:281055-290619 GCF_000277835.1 Geospiza fortis
GCGCAAATGAGATCTTGATTCTTGCTGATCTCTTGACCAGCTGCTGAAAATCTTCTCTCTCAAAGCTTGAGGGTTTTGTGCTCTTGGCCTTGGCTGGGGGGAAGGTGACTCCTTGTTCTCTGCTGTAGCTGGCAGGGAGGCAGACGACATCGTCAGCTGGCTGAGGAAGCGCACGGGCCCGGCTGCTGCCAGCCTGGCAGATGTGGCTGCTGCTGAGGCTCTGGTGGACTCCAGTGAAGTGGTGGTGATTGGTTTCTTCAAGGTACAGTTTGTGTTTCCCCTAGAGATGCTCTTTTGTGTGTCCAGGGCCTTCCCTGCTACCTCCTGGCTGGGGAACATTCTGTGCCTTATGCAATACTTGCTGTCTTGCCTTCCTTGATCTTCCAGTTCTTCGGGCTGGGCCCTGGGATGTGAATGCTTCAGGTGATGTGGCTCCTCTGAGACACCTTTCTTTGCTCCCCAGGATTCGGCATCAGAGGCAGCAAAGGAGTTCCTGCAGGCAGCAGAAGCTGTGGATGATATTCCTTTTGGGATTTCCTCCAGTGCTGATGTGTTCACCAAGTACCAGATTAGTAAGGACAGTGTCATCCTCTTCAAGAAGGTACTGGCTGGTGCCAAGCCTGAGCACCACACTGGGCTCTGCTGTCTCTTTCCTTTAATTAGTCAGACTCCCACAAGCTCAGTCCTGGATGAAACAATGGCCCCATGCTGCTGCTGTAGCTGTTCTTGGGCCTCAGAGCCCCTTTGTGGGGTGGGGGAGCTTCAGGGGCCCACCGTGTGCAGCTGTGTCAGTCTCCCAGCCCTGTGCTGTTCTCCCAGAGCTGCTGGGCTTTGGGTGCGGGTTGTTCCTTCACTCCCTTCCCTTTTGCTTAGCTCTGCAGTGCAGCAGTGGTCACATAGTCCTGGACAGGCCCAAGGGAACAGTAGAGGTGTTTTCTGGCTGCCATGGTGCTGTTTGGTTGTGTCTTAGCAGAGTTGCTTTTCACTGCCCACTGCTGACCTCTGCTGTGTCCAGGAGCTGCTCTGTGTCACTGCTGTGGGTTCTGCAGTGCAGGGATTCCAGAGAAGCTCCTAAGAGGATTTGCAGTTCCAGCTGACTGGGCTGGGGCAGTGGATTATGTGCAGTGGGTGCTGACTACCTACAGAATCACAATGCTGTAATGGAGGCATGACAGTCCCTGTCACTGGGATGGATTTCCAAGTTTGAGCAGACAGGAAGGGGTTCTTCAGGCTTGGTGGCTCCTCACCCAGAGGTGCTGTGAGGCAGGACCGAATGCTTTGGGTTCAGATTTACTACACCTGTAATGTCATCAATTGTGACTTTGCCCAGCCTGACCTAACACAAGACTTTCTTTTTGTTCACCTGAAACAATTGTTTTATTATACTATACCTCTGACACTGTAGGTTTTTTATGGTGATAGAAGCTCGCAGACTTAAATTCTGAATCAGAGTCCCTCAGGTCAATATGCCTGAGGAAGTATCTGGCTAATGAGCTCAAAATGCATTAGCAAAATGGGGGGAGAAGGGAGGGAGGAGTGTTTTGTTCTTGTCTCGTTTGGTAGTTGTGTGCTATTGCATGAGTAGCTCTGTATGTCAGCTTTGTGTGCCCCGTTCTGGGCAGAGTTCTGGGCCTGGCAGCCTTTTGTGTGTGCTGGGAACAGGAGTGACCATGCTGTGCCAGGCTGGGGTGGGGCAGGAGTGCTCAGCTCCATGGGAGGAGCAGCCCAGATCTGCCCAGCCATTGGGGCTCCTCTCTGTTCCTGTGCAATGGCATGGCAGTGCCATGGCAGCTCCTGGATAGATCTGCTCTGAGCCAGGCAGAAAAGGAGCACCCACAGAAATCAAACGCCAGGGCAGGAGACCTTGGTGGCCGGTTTTGGGCTTTGGCTGCATACCATTAGTTGGGTCTGAACTGAGAGGGTTTGGCTCATTGTTCTTCTCTTACTCTGTGAGAGTTGTCTAGACTTGCAGGGACCCTCACACAGCTGTCCTGATGGTGCTGAGGCAATCTGCAGAATTCCTCAGAGTGTTTGCAGATTTATTTTCCGATGCTAAGTGTTTTCCTCAGCTTTTCCACTGAGGCTGGTGTGCCTCCCCTTAACAGAAGGTTATCTGAGTCCACACTCTTCCTTCTGTCAACAGCTTGAGTGTGGCCTTGCCAGGGCACTGCTGTGCCCTTCTGCACATCCTCCCTGCAGCCTGGATGGGCCCTCTGCAGCTGTTGCTGTTTCAGGCTGCCAGAGGGTTCTGGGAATCCTGCTCAGGGATGAGACGGGTGTAGAACAGGACCTGGCACCTCCAGTGTGGTGTGCAACATGTGCCGTTGTCCCTAACACAGACTGGAATGAGTTCCCAGAGCTGAGGAAGTCTCTGTTTGCTGTCAGACGTTCCCAGCACTGTGTGGCTGCAGTGGCTGCTCAGGATCCTTCCTGGTGACTTGCACCATTAGTGCTCTCACAGTGGTGCCGAGCAAGGCTGAGATCAAACCTGGCTGTTGCTGCTGCTTGCCTTCTGGTGGGGGGTGATTTAAAGCTTTGCTTGCAAGGAAGATGGGCACCTTGATGCAGATTTTATGTGGATTTTTGGTAACCTTGTTGAGATGGAAGTCTGCTCAGGAGTGCAGCTGAGATCCCTTGGGGCAGTGAGAGATTTTGTGTGGGATGCACAAGTGTTCTAATGAGAAATGTCTGTTCTTGCAGTTCGATGAAGGCCAGAACAACTTTGAAGGGGATCTCACAAAAGATAATCTGCTGAACTTCATCAAGTCTAATTCATTGCCTCTGGTCATAGAGTTCACTGAGCAGGTGGGTCTTTAGATGTCCAACAAGGCTCTTCCCATTGCTGCTGCAAGAATATAGCAAAGGTCCACTTGTAGATTGCATGGTCATGTTTTATTGTGGAGCTGACTCGGGGTGTGTGGAGGAGTGGGAAGGACACAGAATAAAGGAGATGGGAGCTTGCTGTGCAGAGCAGTCCTGCAGCATTGGGGGCTGCTCAGCATAGTGGAGTTAAACTGGTCTGGATACTGATTTGCCTCTGTTCCAAAAATAAAGTTTATTTTTTTACTCCTCAGACTGCTCCTAAAATATTTGGAGGAGAGATCAAGACTCATATTCTGCTTTTCCTACCAAAAAGTGTGTCTGACTATCAAGGGAAGTTGGACAACTTCAAGAGTGCAGCTGGGGACTTCAAAGGGAAGGTGAGCTGGATTTCTTGGATCATGAGCTAGGAGACCATCCACCTCTGCAGAGAAGTGTAGCACTGCCTTTATCCATGGAGCAACTGTGGAGGGGGACTTTAAGCCAGCTGTCTCCTCTGGGACAGGGCAGGAAAAGAGCCAGCTCAGCTACACTTGGAGTGAGCATGGGTGTGAAGTGTCAATATCTACAAGGTACTCGTGTTCACCTCCTGCCTTTCCGTTTTTTCCTCCCAAGATCCTGTTCATCTTCATAGACAGTGACCACAGTGACAACCAGAGGATTTTGGAGTTCTTTGGCCTAAAGAAGGAAGAGTGCCCAGCTGTACGTCTGATCACCCTGGAGGAAGAAATGACCAAATACAAACCTGAATCTGATGAGCTCACAGCAGACAAGATCAAAGAGTTCTGTAATAAATTCCTGGCAGGCAAGATCAAGGTATGTGGATCAACAGCAGTGGTGCTGAATGAAGTAGCTGAGAGGGATCAGAAATGCTCCCTGTGAGGGTCTGCCCTCCATCTTCTGCATGGAACATCCCATGGGCTTTGTGCTTAGGAATTAAGGGCAAAGCTGCTGGGGCCTGGAGGCTGCAGGAGGGTGAGCCAGGAAGAGGGACTTGGGCACAGCCAAGCAGTTGTGCTCTTTCCGTGGGGACTGTACTGCTGATCCAGTTGCTCTTTGTGCCAGCAGTCTGTGGAAGGTGTGAATTCTGTGGCACAGGGAAAAGAGTTGTCAGCTCCCATCTGCTGAGGGGCTGTGTGTGCTCAGCCTGCAGTGAGGGTGCAGCAAAGCCCAGCCCTCTGGGAATGGGGCTGTCAGCAGGGCTGGGGGATTTCCTCCTGCAGAGCTCTGTTGTCCTTCTCTGCTCAACAGCACCTGCTCCTCCTGCTGGGTCAGGGTGGGAAGGAGACTCTCTGTGGGAGAAGAGGAAGCGACAGTTCATCTGGTTGCTTACAGCCTGTGACTGAGGCCCCAGTGGGGTGTTGAAACCTGGCTTTTCCAGGATGTGTGATTGCATGATCAGTCTGAGTAGCTATGTAGCAAACAGTTTGTCTGAATTTCACTTTTTTTTTCAGCCCCACCTAATGAGTCAGGATCTTCCTGAAGACTGGGACAAGCAGCCTGTCAAAGTTCTGGTTGGGAAGAACTTTGAAGAAGTTGCTTTTGATGAGAATAAGAATGTCTTTGTGGAGTTCTGTGAGTATCTTTCTACAGCTGATTCCAAGTAACTGGTGTGAAAGGATTGCCAAAGCCCTGTGTGACCAGGATTAGGGGAAAAAAGCCTTTTGCAGTCTGGGCCCCACAAGCAGTGCCTTGGTTGCAGAGATGTGTGAGAACTGTCTGGCTGGGGAGGAGTGGTACCTCGTTAGATTGTTGGTGCAACTGTGTGTCTGTAATTAACAGATGCCCCGTGGTGTGGCCACTGCAAGCAGCTGGCCCCAATCTGGGACAAGCTGGGAGAAACCTACAGGGACCACGAGAACATTGTCATTGCCAAGATGGACTCGACGGCTAATGAAGTGGAGGCAGTGAAAATCCACAGCTTCCCCACGCTCAAGTTCTTCCCTGCAGGCTCTGGCAGAAATGTAAGCAGGCAGCTGGGCTAGCCAGGGAGCACAGAGCACTCGCTGCTCACTCTGCACAGGACTGGGGAGGGATCTGCATCCTGTGGGCATGGAACACAGCAGGTCTGCAGGACACCCAGCACCCTTTGAGGGGTCTGGGCTGTAGTGAAAGAGTCTGGGGGGCAGTGGGAAGTGGGAATGGGGAAAAGAGGGAGCATAGAGGACAGTGTGCTCATCTGCAGGCTATTCTTTCCTCGCAGTGATCTCTGAAGTCTAGTGGCTGAGCTGTTTTCCTTCGTCTCATATGGGTGAAGGTGAATTTTTAAATTCCCTTTTGCTTGGCATGTTCACTGTTGCTCAGAAAGAGAATTCTCCTCTCCAGGGGTGCGGGTCTGTAGTGCCCATAACCAGCATCCTTGTGTTTTCCTGTGTAGGTAATTGACTATAATGGGGAGAGGACACTAGAAGGCTTCAAAAAATTCCTGGAGAGCGGAGGTCAGGATGGGGCAGCAGCTGATGATGTGAGTAATGTGCATGGAATACTCTGGGCCTTTGGGAACAGGGAGCATGGTTCTGTGCCTGACTCCTCAGTCCTAAATAAGATCCTGTGTTGTTACGTATCAGGAGAGCATATTGCTGGTGAGCAAAGTGCCCTCATCAGCGTGGTCTGTTTGGGTGGCTGTGGGCCTGCAGCGGGCTCCTCTCCTGGAGAGCACCCCGAGGGTGTCAGGTAGCACTGCTGGGGCACTCAGCACCTGGAACTGGGCTGTGTGATCAGTGCCACGTACCTGTGTGTCTGCTTGGAAGCTCTCACCTGCTTGGGGGGCTGGGGATTGAGGGTCTGTGGAGGCTACTACAGGTGTACAGGTGCCAGCTTCCAGGGCTTCCTAATCCTTAATGTCCTGAGTCTGAAGCTCTTGATAGAAGTCTCTGGATGTTTGTTAGCATGGCAGCAGAGAGCAGTGACCAGATGAGGGATGCTGCTCAGTGCTGGGTTCTGGGTCTGCCTCATGTGCCAGAAACCATGAGCTGTCTGTAACCTCCACAGGATCTGGAGGACCTGGAGATGGATGAAGAAACTGAACTTGAGGAAGGTGATGAGGATGAGCAGAAACTCCAAAAGGATGAATTGTAAAGAGAAGACTGATCTACATCACCCAAAAAATCAGACACTAAATTGGCTGCTGTGGTGCAGCCCAGTGAGTCAGAAACCCATTAAGATTTAAAGCAGAAGGTAAATGACTGGAAATCCAGGGATTGGCTTCTAAAGTAACACTTTACCCTCACTTGTCTGTACACTTACCTTTTCTTTCTTTTGGCTTTTGAAAAGGGAACTGTCACTAGGGAGCCAGCCCAGCCAGCTGGGCTCTTTTTTCTATTGTGATGTACTTTTTTGTACACAGCTTTTGTCTGGAGAACTCTGTTCTTCTGGGCAGCAGGAGGTTGTGAGGTGGTACCAGGAGTTCAGTAGCCTGACAATCTGGAGCCTTGCCACTAACATCTTCCAGACAGCTTTTTTTTTTTCTCTCTTTTTCTTTTAAAACTAAAGCCCCTAATTGATTTCTGCACCTGGCAGGGTCCTTAATGGTGTCAGCTGTTCTTCCCTGGAGCTGGCCTTCAGTACATGTGGGGGCAGAAGGCTGATGGCTTCCTGGGGAAAGGTGTATGTGAAGGTGCTTCTCTTCATGCTAGCCAGACGTTTCCTTTCCCTTCTCCTTTAAGACACTTGGAGATGACTATTCCAAGCTCCTGGAGGGGTGGAATACTGTGTGCACTGGCTATGGCAGGCTCTGAGGGTGGAGGTGGCTGCTGGCTCACCAGCTGTGTTGACATCCTTTTGATCAAAGACAAGAGTTGCAATCCCTTTCATGAATTATTTTGAGTGGGTTGACCCGGCAGGTGGGTGGTGGGGGAGGGCCTGATAAACAGATCAAACAGGACATTTGCAATTACTGGGGTTTGGGAATGTGGCTGAGGGAGTGCCTCACAGGCCTGAGCTGCATCAGGCTGGTTCTTAGCATTCTGCTACAATAACATTGGTACTGAATTTGATGGCCAAATAAAGTTGAGATTTTAATACTATTATGTCTCTTTGTCTTTATCAGAGTGTAGGATATTTGAACCTACCCTGGAAGGGGAGATCAGAGTTGTAGGATGATTCTCAAGGGACTCTGCCGCAATGGGGTGCGTGTCACGTTCTCCAAGTAATTAGTAAAGGAAAAGAACATTCCAGTGCCCGTGTCCTGTCCAGATTCCAGGGGCTGGTGCAGGTGTGAGCGGGCCGTGGCTTGGCTCTGAGAGTGTGCAGCCCCTGGGCCAGCTGGCTGGGCTGAGGGGACATTGCTGCTGGGCTCTGCTAGTCAGGCTCACATGACCCCCTGAGCCACGCTGCTATTTCCAAACCTGCTGCTTGCTGCTGAAGGTATTTTGGTTAGAAAATATGCCATAAATGTCACAGGGAGGGCATGGTGAGGCTAGAGGACAACTGGGGCCACCTCTGTGTCTCAGTGGGTGGGATGTGTGCTGGAGCAGTGGCACAGGGTGTTGCACAACACTTGTGTCTGTCTCCAGCTCCAGCCTTTGCTGGGCCCCAGCAGAGCCCTGATGTGGTGTTCCCAGACTTTGGGTACAGCAGCACCAGGGCTGGGGCTGAGCAGGCCCCCACTCACCACGGGATCAGGAAGGGCTGTCCCTGACAGAGCAGCAGCCAGGTGTGTGTGAGACCTGTACCTGCAGTTACACGGAGGAGGACCTTTGGGGCTGCCTCCCTCCAGGGCTATGACTGAAGGTGGACAGTGGCCACTGCTGCACCCCACAAAGCCAGCAGTGCTGGGGGCCTGGGCTGGTTGGTGACAGCTGCTTTGTCTTTTGGAGTGGGGAGGAAGGGAATCTCACTAGTCAAGTTCCACTGAAAGATGCTGTCTAGAATTTGACTCCAATGGGTCTGTTTTGCACAGCCAATTGAACTGTGACCAAACCTGAGCTCTGCAGTGCTGTCCTCTTCCAGGGCAGAGACCCACTATGCCCGGCTTAGAGGAGGTGCCTCTCCTAGCCCAAGGCTCCCTGTGGCAGGGCAGGAGCTTAGTAGCCATCTGATGGACAGCCTAATTGCTGTTCCAAGAAAGCAGGCTGCAAGTGTTCCGTGCTGTGTTCAGGCTTATCCACAAGCGGATGCTTGGCCAAGGGATCGATGCATTTGCCAGCAGATAAACAAGTGCAGGAGTTCTGAGGTGTGTGCCTGACTGTGCTGCTGGGGTCAGGGTGAGGGTCTGCAGCAGGAGGGGCAGAGTGAAACCCCCGATTCCTAAAGCAGCACAGGGATTTTTTCTGACACACCCGCCTGGACAATCCCCATCAGCATGACAAAGCACAAAATGCTTAAGTGTCTGATGTGCCCAAACTTGGGTGGGAGAAAACAGTGGTTGCTTAAACCCTGATGGACCTGAATGACTCCTCTGTGGCCGATGTTTTGTGTCACGACAGCATAGCTAGAGAGTATCAGAGGCAGGAGCTGTCTGGTGGTGGTGCTGTTCTTCTGCTGTTCCTCGAAGGCTGCTTGCAGTAGCCTGCCCTCAGCAGCAGCTGCTTCCCTGTCTCTAGGACAAGGAACACCAGGGACCAGCAGTGCAGGCTTCTGATTCTGTGCCTGTCCTGGGATTGCCAGCAGCACCTCTGTCCTCGCAAGGGCACAGTGGCCATCAGACACTCAGGCTGTGATTCCTTACTGGGCTGTGTGCTGGCACAGTTGTGCTGGGTAGCACAGCTCCTCCTGCTCCTTTCAAGTTGTCCCCTGCAGCTACAGGAGGGTGACAGCTCTGGATGTGATTGTGCCCACAGCCCTGGCACACCCACACTGCGCTGGCCAGCTGGGACATGAGCAGCCTTTCCCCACAAGGGCTTGATGTTGGGAAATTCCTTCCAGGCTCCCCTGAAGGACTACCCATGCAAGAGTAGATCTGACCCCTTGGATGGGGCACATCAACAGGTGGGTGGTAAGATGAGACATCAACTTCTGCCCAAAAGTGGGAGGCTGCAGGCCCGGGCGGCTCGATTACGAAGCATCATGGCAAATAGCATGAGCTGCATGTCCCCAAAATAGCCCGGGGCAGTCTTTATAACGTGGTGCTCCCAGAGAACCATCAGTCCTGGGCCAGGGGCCTGGAGGTGAGCTGCGGGTGCCGGTGCCACGTCCTGCGTGTGCCCCAGGAGTGCGGGAGAGGAGCACAGTGCCCCAGCAGTGCGGGAGTGCCCAGTGTCTGCCGCGTCCCTGCGGCAGGGGACACGGACACAGCAGGGCCAGCACAGACCTGCAGCCAGGAGGGCCGTGAGGGCCGGAGAGGAGGCAGCAGGGCAGCGAGGGGCCGGGCTGCGTGCTGAGCAGCCCCATGCCGCTGTGCCTGAAGGCTGCTGCCGTCAGCATGAGGGACTATTGCCCCGCGGTGCCGCAGTATGGCCGGTACGGCCGGTGCACGCCCCGGCTCCGGGCCTCCCGCACCGTGCGCTTCCCCAACGACGTCGTCTTCCAGGACCACATCAAGCAAGGGGACCTGGAGCAGGTGGGCAGGTTCATACGAGCCAGGAAGGTGACGCTGGACACCATCTACCCTTCTGGTGAGTGCTGCTGGGCAGAGCTGGGCAGAGCAGCGGCGCAGCTCGGGAGCTGTGAGGGACAGCGGGGCCGTGAGGGACAGTGGGGCTGTGAGGGACAGTGGGGCTGTGAGGGACAGTGGGGCTGGGCCGTGAGGGACAGCTGGGCCGTGAGGGACAGCGGGGCCGTGAGGGACAGCGGGGCTGTGAGGGG
>NW_005054578.1:290712-291923 GCF_000277835.1 Geospiza fortis
AGCGGGGCTGGGCCGTGAGGGACAGCAGGGCCATGAGGGACAGCGGGGCTGTGAGGGACAGTGGGGCTGGGCCGTGAGGGACAGTGGGGCCGTGAGGGACAGCAGGGCCATGAGGGACACCAGAGCTGGGCCATGAGGGACAGCGGGGCTGGGCTGTGGGCCCACCCTCAGCAGGACTGGAGCAAGCCAGGCCCCTCAGCAAGGAGCAGTGCCCAGCAGGGCCCCAGAGCCCCAGGGTGGCCACAGCATCTCCCCTCACCAGCAGAGTCAGCAGAAAGGGGGAGCCTGGCCCCTGGTCCCTTAAGGCACCATCGAGCCCCCACAGCGTGGTGGGACCCCAAAGGATGGCAGCAAGCACAGGCTGTGGGCTCTGGGCAGCACCCCGGGGCTCCTGCCTTTTCCCCTGACTGGGGGATCTGCGTGTTCCTGGCTCTGCCTGTTTCTCACAGGCACGGCTCCCTCTTGTATGTCTGACTCTGGGGGCTCGGGGAAGGCTCCGTGTTCTGTGTGCACAGCCTCACCAGAAACTGTTCAAGGAATGCCTGATCTGTACAGGCTGATGCAGAGTCCGGATCTGTCCTTTTCTTGTGCTTACATGGCCTTCTGCTCTCACAAGGCCATGTAGACAGAGGCTCAAATGACCCCGGGCTTCTTTCTGCCCATACTGATTCTTCGTTAGAGATGGGCTTCTGAAACTCAGGCAGAGCACGACGCCAGAGACTCTTCTGTGTCTCCGTGTGAGTCCTGTCCAGGACTCGGAGCAGCTGCTCTAAGGGGCAGTTCCCCTTCCCTCCTCTGTCCTGCCCAGCTGGGGCAGTGGGTGCTGCACCCTCCCAGACAGGGTATTCATGCTGCAGAAGGGCAGCAGGAACCCACAGCAGCTCCTCTGGCTTTCTCAGCCTGTGTTTCTTTCCCCACCGTCCTCTCCCTGAGCAGAGAGTGCCTGCACCCCTTTCCTGAGCTGTGAATGCAGCGCGGCGAGCGACCCCTTCCCGGGCAGGGCTAACCCCGCTGTCCTTGCAGGCATGGCAGCGCTGCACGCAGCCGTGCTGACGGGAAACCTGGACTGCGTCAAGCTCCTGGTGAAGTACGGGGCTGACATCCACCAGAGGGACGAGAACGGCTGGACGCCCCTGCACATGGCCTGCAGCGACGGCTACGCCGACATCGCCAGGTACGGCCCTGGGGGCCTGGCGGCACCGCGGGGCTGC
>NW_005054578.1:292831-295641 GCF_000277835.1 Geospiza fortis
GGGTGGGCGGGGCGGCGGCCGCGGGGTGGGGGCGCGGGCGGCTCTGGGCGGCCGAGGCGAGCGGCCCCGGCCCTGGCCCTGGCCCTGTCCCCGCAGCCTGGCAGTGCGTGGAGCGCGACCTGCGCAGCCAGATGGGCTCCGAGCGCGGCCTGGTCGAGGAATACGTGGAGAAGATGCCGAACCCCAGCCTGAAAGGTGCGGGGGACGGGGGCACCGCGCCGGCCGGGCCGGCCCGGGATTGCGCGCGCCGGGCGGGGGCTGCCCTGCCTCTGCCCCCAGAGTCTCTCCTGTCTCCCTTGCAGCGTTTAAACCCGTCGACCTGGGTGATCTGAAGAGGAGGAACACACAGGATGCAAAGAAGTCCTAAAGTGGATCCTCCCTGCGGGTCGGCTGCTCTCCTGAGGTCCTCAAGCAGATTTAATTTGAGATTTTGTGTTGATTTTCTCCTCTGGTCTGTCCTAAAAGCCCGCGGGAGAGCCAGTCAGCTCTGGGACTGGCTCTGAAGCTGCCTGAGGTCGAGGATGCTCAGGGCCTCACCGAGACTGCCCAGAGCCTGTTGCAAAGGATTCCAGCCCCCCGCTCATAGCTTTCTCTGGCCTCAAACCGCCCTTCCCCACTTCATGCTGAGCAACCCAATCCCCTGTTCCCCTCCTGTCGCTGCCCTCTGTTCCAGGCTGGGCAGGCCGAGGCAAATGCGCTGTTGGATCAGGCAGCACGGGGTCTCGCTTTCCCCTGTGCACCTCAGCTCCACCTCTGCTGGGGCTGGCCGAGGGCAGGTGGCACAGTCGAGTCTGTTCCTGTGCCTCCCGACACAGGGACAGCCCCTGTCCAGCCCCGCTGTGCAGCTGAGGGCTGAGAGGCCATAGCCAGGCTCCTCCCAGTTCCTCTGTGGCAGCAAGTTGCTGCCTGGGCTGCTTGCTGCCAGAGCCCGTGGGCCACATCTGAGGCCACATTTTCTACCTGCTTAGATCAGGCCTGATCCCTGTGGTGCTGGAGGGGAAGGTGTTCCTCTCCCTGCAGATGGAGACGTGGAGTGTCAGCACCAGCCCCAGGCTTCTGAGAGGTGCTCAGAGGGACCTGGGCCACCTGCAGCCCCTCAGGAGACAGTGGCCATGGGGGCAGCCATGGGGCTGCACGGAGCAAAGCTCAGGAGCTCCTTGTCCTGGCAACGCTGCAGTTTTGTACTAACACCATTTTCCAGATATGCAGCCCTCGGAAGAGACCCGGCCCCTCCGCTCGCCCTGGGTGGCCGCAGTGGTGGAACCACGCCAGGGGTTCTTCCTTTAGCCACTCGCTCCTGGCACTGCATGGATGGTTTCTGTGTCCCTGCTTGAGCCAGAGAGAGTGGCTGTGTCAGCTTTGCCCACCCGAGCTGCTGGGCTGCCCCGTGGGAGGGCTGGCAGCCCCCTGCCCGCCTGTGCTCCGAGCTGGCGGGGGTGGGGCTGCCAGGCCTGTGCAGTGCCAGTGGCTGTGGGGAGGGCTGCAGGGACTTGGGGCTGCCAATACCTTTCCTTTGTTGAGTCCTTGAGTTGTACTGTACCCTTTCCTTTCTGTGGTATGTCACTTGAGGAGTGTTGTAAATAAACGCTGGTGTCCTTTTGGGGCTGCCTTGGTGTGGTGCTGCAGCCTGGCCCAGCTCTGGGGCGTGGACGAGGGGCAAGAGCAGGAGCTGTGTTTGTTTTTGCACTTGCTGGGCTGTTGGTTTCCCTGCAGGCAGGTGCAGCATGTCGGTGGCACAGTGCCCTTGGGCTCTGGCAGCCAGCATCCCGGGAGCTGTGGCTGCACCCAGGATTTAAATGTTGAGACTATTAATACCCTCGTATCCTCTTCCCTCTCCTGCTTTAATGGCATTTAGGCTATACTTAGCATTGCTAGAATTTCTGCTTGAGTGCATCTTTACACTTGCCACGACCCTGTTTACCTCCCATCACCAAAACATTCCCGCTGCTTGGTTCTGGCACAGCAAGATGGGAACTCAGCCCCTATTGCCTCCTGAGCCACCCCAGGCCCTGCATCCCTGCAGCTGCAGGCAGTGGGGGACAGGAGTGATGGTTGTCACTGTCACAGCCCCTCTCCTTTCACTCTTCTGTTGGGATGGGCCCTGTGGTGTGTTCAGGGAGCCTGACAGGCCAGTGGGCTGCCCTGGCTCAAAGCCCTTAGCATGTCCAGGGCGTGTCCTGTGTCCAGGCAGACCTGTTCAGCTGCCATGGAGCCCAGCACTGCCCCCTGTTTGGGCACCCATCTGGGGGCATCCCAGGTCTGCAGGACCCCCACACGCCCTGGGCATGAGGGCCCTGCTGCAGCACCCCCACTTCTGCCTTGTTTTCCTCTGCTCGGGCACAGTAAAGCCAGAGGCAAAGCAGCTGCTCAAGCTCTAATGAAATGTACAAAAAATATTCTATAAACAGGTGATTTTTATAAAGACTGATGCCAAATTGCAGGGCAAGGATGGTGAGGCGGTAGGGGGAGGTGGTGGGTGTTAGGGGTGTGAGGAGTGAGGCCACAGGCCAGAGAAATCAGGCTGTTTACCTATAAAAATCGACCTCATCAGGGTTTATTTCCCTGTGCCTTGGACACAGTGCTCTTCATTAGATTAAAGGGTGGGAGGAGGAGAGGAACGTGTTTGTCATCAAATTAGGTGGTGGGGAAGAGGCCTGGCAGCAGGCAGAATCGACTTAGGAGACCAATTTGTGGTGCTCAATTCCCTTGATAAAGTGGGAATTTTCCTGCGAGGCGCCGCGCCTAGGGGTGCCTGGCTGTGCTGGGGTGGGGGCACTGCCCGCCGTGCCTGGCTGGGCTGGGCTGGGCTG
>NW_005054578.1:295700-296097 GCF_000277835.1 Geospiza fortis
ACAGCCCCGGCGACCACTCTGGGGGTGAGGAAGTGCCTCAGCCCCATTCCATGCCTTGGGATGAACTCACAGCCAGGGGCTGGCTCCAGGGCTGTGCTGTGGTGTCTGCAGAGGCTCTGCTTAGGGCAGAGAGGTTCCAGCATGAGCTGCCTGGAAAGGCAGGAGGTGCTTGGGTGCTCCATCCCTGGAAACACTCAGCGCCAGGCTGGACGGGGCTCTGAGCAGCCTGGTCTGCTGCAGGTGTCCCTGGTCACTGCAGGGGCTGGATCAGAGGACATTTAAAGGTTCCTTCCCACCCAAACCATCCTGCAAGTCTGGCCAGGCTGCTGTCAGCGCTTTCATCCCTCTGGACACCAGGAACGAGCGGCTCCCCTAGGGCAGCTGGGGGCCGCGCCTC
>NW_005054578.1:296109-296630 GCF_000277835.1 Geospiza fortis
GTATAGGTGAGTGTGTGTGTACACGTATGTGTGTGCACACATGTGTGTGTGTGTGTGTGTGTGTGTGTGGTGTACATGTGTGCTGTACGTGTGCACACACCTGCGCAGGGCTCAGCGCCAGGGGACACAGGACATTTCCACAGCACACCCATGGGCTGGGGCTGGCTTGAGATCCCGGAAGGGTCCCCATCATTGTGTGGCACACATAGAGCCGCCCTTGCTGGGCACGGTCTGGGGGCCAGCCTGGCTCCAGCAGGGTTGGGGGTCCGCAGTGGGTGTTGCCACAGCAACGCTGGAGTAACAGGCACAGGGCACAGCTCTGTGCCATGACCATATTTACCTTCCCAGAAACTGCTTGGTGCTCCAGCAATTTGCCTCAATTAGGCTCGTTACCACGTCAGGAAGGCCGCAGTGACGGCAGCGGCTGTAGGGCCGCTGGCTCCGCGGGGGCTGCCGGGCCCGCTCTGGCACCATGGCTGTGAGTGGGGTAATCCCCCGCCCTCCCTCCGTTCCCGTTCCCA
>NW_005054578.1:297737-298289 GCF_000277835.1 Geospiza fortis
CATGGCTGCGGCTTGGGAGCATCTGTGGGGTGCTTGGGAGCATAGCCCACACGCATCCAATGTCCCCCGTGTCCCCAGTCCCCACAGCAAGGCACACACAGAGCTGGCCCTGCAGCCCGGCACGGGCCCACACCTATTTACAGATATGACAGATAAATTACAGCACTGTGCACAGGGACTCAAAGGTGCACGAGGAAGCACCACAGGACAAACTCCCACCCCTACAGATCCCCCTGGCCCCACAGTTCTCCTTTCCAGAGGTCCAGGTCCCCCTTGCCTGCCTCACTGTGTCCGTGTGCCCAGGCACCAGGGGAGGACGGGGCAGGGCACGGCTCAGCACAGCCCTCCCAGCTGGCTGCGGGCTCAGAAGTGGCTCTCGGCCGTGGTCTCAGGGAACTCGTAGCAGTGGTGATGGCCCCCGAGGGCGAGGCGCTCGGCGGTGCTGCGCCCGCTCCTCTCCAGGCGCTGGGAGCCGGGCTGGGGGCCCAGGCTGCGCCCCAGCCCGTTGGTACAGCCACTCACCAGCTGGTGCTTCTCGCAGGCGCTGCCGCG